>NC_048416.1:6872909-6886937 GCF_013103735.1 Etheostoma cragini
ATCTGTAAAGTGTCTTGAGATAACTCTTGTTATGAATTGATACTATAAATAAAATTGAATTGAATTGAATTGAATTTGCACTGTTTAGGAAAAAAGTTGTGTTAAATTTAGACCCTTTATAAATAACTATAAACTCATGTTGTCTCATCAGTCATGCAGTTGCACTGAGACATTTCTGAAAAAACAGGACTATCTTAAGATCTTCAACTCCCTAGGCTACAGACTTTGACATCTTCTCCCCAATTTCATTTCCTGATCCTAGAAGTGTTCCCTTGGATTAATGTGCCAAACATTGCACAGGCTTACTTCTAAACAATATGGAGCTGTTGTAGCCCTCTTTGCGTATAAATGTAGACTGAATGTCACACAATATCCTGTATGTTTCATGGCCGGGTCCCCCAAATACACCAGTGTATAGTGCATGAGTGAAGTTTAGACATGGTTTATTTCCTTTGATATGTATTCTAAGGAAAGGTTACAAAATTAGCACAAACATCCCAAAATGTATCCATTTGAAGCATTTTACTTCAGTGTGGTATAGTCATTAATTTGATATGTTTTACTGTTATCTTTTGTTCCCTTTTTGTTCCCACAGCAGACAGCTTCTGAAAAAGCTTCTTGAAGGCTGTCTGATTCAAAGTGGAACAATTATGCCGGGAGGACCACTTTGACTGCCCGGCATGCAGCTTAGACATGCTTGCAGTATCTGTTGATGGAAACCCCGAGCACTACAGATTCAAGAGTGCAGCATGTACAGTACCTACAAAATTGTGTCTGTGCATTGACAGTTCATTACTTTGAAAGTAACTGCTGTGAATTGAAAATTAAATAATTTTTTTAAAGATTATTTTTTGGGGCCTTTATTTTCACACAAAGACATAAAAGAGAGGGAATAACATGCAGCCAAGTGCCTCAGGTTGGAATCAAACCCGCAGCCACTGTGGAGGGCAGTGGTCAGCGGCCTGCAAAACGTGTCAGAAGTCCACAAGAAAAACACACGAGGAGGGCCTGGAACTCACTGTATATCATCATGGGGTTCTCAGTTGTGCCCTCAATATGTTCAGGGGGGAGATTTTTGTCTACCCCCTGTACCTCCAAAAGCAAATGCCCTGTAAGCCAGTGACATTTTTTGCTATGGATGTGGCATGCAAGTACTGGTATTACCTCCGGAGAGTGACAGAGAAATGCCCTGAGCTTCAGCATTGCCTCACCATGAGGCCATTTCTTTCTGTTTTTCATGCCAAAGCTCACAATTTCAAATGTGAGGTAAGAAAAAATGATTGTCCATGATATTTTCTTTCTCTGAAAACTTGCATAAGATCGGTGCCATTTAGGTTTTGTTTTTTGTTTCCTTTTTTAAAGGTAAAATGGAGTGGAGCGTATCAGGCGGCATGGTTCAACTCTTGGGGAAGAGGTCAAGTGCAATACTTTCTTCTCAAGGACTGCTGTTACCACAAAGCACATATCAAAAGCAGGCAACCACTACATTTTGATTCTGATGATAATAGTGATCCACTTTGAGCTCATGTATATAAGCTGACCCTGAAAATATAAAGAAAGTAATTCTTGCTAAAGTATTAGGAATAGTCCCTTGAGATGTGACATCTCGTTTTCGAGGGAGTCCTTAAAGGCAAAAAAATAAAAAATAAAGTACATTCACAATTAGACAAAACAGTTAACAAAACAACTTGAGGTGACATAAAAAGTTAAATATATAAAGCAAAGACACATCAGAGTATATCATGTTTGTGCTTCCCTTGTCTCTTTTCAGATCTTTTTGTCACGTCCATATGGCCATGTCTCCTTCCTGTTTTGTTCCTGACATTCCCTGTGAGATTTTCCTGGTTATCCCCTTGTGAGTTTTCCCCTGTGGAGTTTATCCTGTTATCACCTTCCCTTGTGCCTGTTTTTGGATTTTAGACTTTTTTGTCTTCACCTTTTGCTCCCTGTTTATTGTTGGACTGTATTAATAAAGCCTTTTCTGATACTCCCTCCTGCCTGCTGCTCCTCAGCTTTTGGGTCCTCCTTCCTTCCCCATAACACTATGCTGTGCTATTTACCTACTAACCTTTTCATGGGATAGCAATCAAATGGCACAAGACAGTAGCTTAGTAACACAGTACTATATTGTAAGTTATTATCTTGTAAAGGTTTGTGGTACCCAACACATCTGCTCATTTTCTTCTACTGCTACTGGAAAGAAGGGGAATAATCTCATATTTGTGATTTTTGCAGGATGCATAGACACGCTGACGGTCATGGCCATGTGCTAGAACCAACAAAAGTTTGACAACCTAGCCTCCACCCTTTTCCTGCTGATAGCGGAAGGTAAAGACACCAGTTTTCCCTCATGTATTGTAAAATAAAGTGGCATATATCATAAAAAGATATGGAAGACTTGCCCAGATGGTCTTCAATAGAATGGAATATACCGATGGTTGCTTGTGTTGTGTGAATTCTATTTTAAAGTGTCTTGATATGAATTATATGTTCATACCACATAAATTGATAGTCCACATATTTACGTGTTTACTGTTTATTTAATCAGTGTTCTATGTGGTTTTCTAATAGTTAAGGTACTTTAAAATCCTTATCAACAGTAGTAAAGTTGTAGGCATTTCCCTCATTGTCATTTTTGTTTGAAGGCCAAAATAGCCCTGCAATGCCGGCCACATAACCTGGAGGCCATGGAAATGGACATCACAGACAATAAACTGGAGAGCTGGATGATTGATATCAATGAGTGGTCAGAAGGTAGTATATACTGTTTTATACTGTTTGATATGCTGCTTCATGTATTACTTCTATTGTAGAATTATCAAAGTAAATATATTTTGAATTGTTATAGACTTCACCATTTTCGAATGTCTTGTTGTGCTTTGAATTAAGCTTGTAGCAATTGCACAAGCTTGGACCTGTGTTTCACATGTACTAAACTGACTAAGATTGGCTGAAATTCAAAGAGGCTCATTGGAATCATAGCCAAGGAGCACATACAGTACTCTAATTGCTGATGTGTGGAAAAGATCATCCCTATGGGGACAATAAACAACCTAACTATACTCAACCTTAGCTACAAGTGTAGCCTCTCAGTTACAGAGAAATATGAAAAGATTGAGGCTCCAGAAATAATATTTTTCATGGAATCAGGAAGCAAATTTCTTATTTCTTGATTTCTTCCTCTTAGCAACAACATCCCCAAATGATGCTGATGCTGCTGCTGGAACCAGCCAAATTGAGGAGCTTGTGGCAAGTGTTAGGCGAAGGTCCCTTTGTCTATATAAAGATAATGACTGATGCACAGGACGTGCCCGGATCCACCAAAAGATCAGGGAGGGGAAAAACTGTAAATTCTGTAGTGGACAAGTATAACACCTTTGTTCCTAAAGCAGAAAACCTGACCTTGGACACTATTCTATCTGACGAGATTGTTTGGCCATGGCAGATTACACACGTTGGTATGTACACAATTCTGTTGACTATGTGAAATTGATACATATAATAGTTAAATAGTAGACAAATCTGTTATGCCTTGATTGTAACCCCAGAAAATCTTTAAATACTAATCTTTTGTGCTAAGCCAGTGTAAACAAGACACTTGTTTTTTACCACTACATTTATTTTATTTTTCTTTGTTTTACATTGGAGTTCCCTAATTTATTCTACACGGTTTAGGGCCAAAATACATTTCCGATCTTCTACTACACTATGACCCCCTCCAAACCTCTCAGGTCGTTTGGGACAGGTCTGCTTCCTGTCCCCAGAGTCAGAACTAAACAGGTTGAAGCAGCATTCAGTTTCTATGCTCCTCATATCTGGAACAAACTTCCAGAAAACTGCAGATCTGCTGCTACGCTCAGTTTTAAATCAAGGCTGAAAACGTTTCTTTTTTATGTTGCCTTTCTTTAAATGACTAGTGTTTAATTTCTAATACTGCCGTGTAACTTTTATTCTTGTGTTTTATCTGTTCTTATTTTTTAACTGTTTTGGTGTTAAGCACTTTGAATTGCCTATTGCTGAAATGTGCTATACAAATAAAGCTGCCTTGCCCTGCCAGAGGATAAGAGCTCATCTGGAAGGGAGAACAAAGAGATCAGCTTCAGATCATATTCTCTGTGCTTTTCTAGAGAGACAGTCACCTGATAAGTAAGCTCTAAATGAGATCTTTTTAGATAATGCCATGCTTTCTGTCTTTGGAGTATGCTCTGTAATGCAGCCTTGTATAACATGGTTGAATAAGATTATTGGCACTATTTCAGCAAAATAAGCAAAAGTACATGTCTGTGTGCAGTAGGCTGAGGTAGCAGTTGGCTAAAAAATGCCAAAACACAAGTTAGATATCTAAACACCCTTACAAAGCGATAAACATTTTACTCTGTGAACAAAAACCTCAGCAAAAATCTGCTTATGCTTTTATTTTCCTGAAAATATTTCCTAAACTAGTCCCTTTTTAATTTTAAAAAGGTAGTCTAAGTAAATGCTACAAAGGTAAGGATGGCTACATTAATCACCACAGTGAGTGATGTGTATAATAATTAATATGTAAGGCCTACCATAAATTGTTATTTCACACTAGTAATTTATTTTAAACAACTAATAACTAATTTGCTTGGACAATGAGTGGGGACTGAGTGTATTTCATGAATAATGCCACATTCTCCTAACAAATCAAACCTGAGGCCTTTGAACTTGAAGACATTGGCAGGATTAAAAAACAGGCCCACCTTGCACCGCCAGGCCTTACATTTTCAACCACTGTTACAGCCCTGAGTTAACCGCCCACCTGTTAAGTCGCTGAGGGTGACCAGATCAACGTCTTCAGTGTCCTGGCACATTCCCTATTGTCAGGGAAAACATAGGAAAACTACCTGTGTCCCTGGTTTTATGACAAGAACACATTTGACTTTTAAATTATAATGATGGCCAAGCTGGAAATGTTCCAGGCTTTACTGATTTCTCAGGGTCATGCCTCTAGGTTTGATCTCTGAAGTCTGATGTCCTTATCACATGCAAATGCTGTTCAGAGGATGATACAATTATTAGTGAAATTTGACAACAATCTGCCTTTGTATGAGGCAAAAGGGAAAAAAAAGGCCTTTCTGAGTGGCGCTTCAGACGCTCTGTGATTTCAATTCACTTCCATATTTTTTGTCATATAGTTCTTTCCTGATGTGAAAAATCTTTACCCATGTACCATTGTTGAAAATACATTTGAAAATGTCTTAAGAACACTCATAAGTGTTCTGGACAGACAACCATGATAACAAAAACAAACCGTATGGTTTGCTACTAAGTGGTCAGACGTAAAAAAGGAAGCAGTCATTCATTAATACATCCTGATGCAGGAGGCATCTGTCACCAGGAATAGGAGCCCGTTTACTTTGCTCCAAAATTACCACAAACACTGACTACAATTTTCTTCATCAGTTAATATGATGCCAATCTGGTACTTTTTCTTTCACTACATGCAACTTTCCGCTATCTCACTTTTCCTATTAAATGCCGCACAAAGTCATGACACATTAATTATTCAGTGGTCAATGCTTAACAGACAAATCATAAAATGTAACAAGAGGGAATTTAATTATGAACAAATATTCAAAAGAAATAGTAAAACAAATATACAAAAGAAATAGTAAAACAGATATACAAAAGAAATAGTCTCTGCCACTGTAAACAGTCCACAAATCATCTTACACACAGCATATCCTACAGCTCAAACTAGTCTTCTAGCGCAAGATTGAAGATATGTCATTTAAAGCTGATAAATAAAGGCTTGCCCCTTTTCTCTTGGATAATTTTTTGGGGTTTATTTTGTTTAGCACAGTCATTTTGTTCCAGAGAGAAAACTACTGGACCCAACAAACCCAGGAGAGATCTAGCTACTCAGTCGCTTGGACACTCATCCCCACAGTCAACCCTTTGAAGTCCTGCATCGGGTTAACCGTGTCGCAGAAATGATGTGGTCAGAGGCCTCTACATTGGGCGCAAAGGGGGTCAGCTAGACGCGATGTCACTGCAAGGGCATCTGCGTTGAATTGGGCTTAAGACCCCATCAGAGCTGAAGTGGACTAGAAAGTGATATGAGTCCACTTTAAGTGAACTCATAATGTGAACACAAACAGACAAGAGATGTTTTTGCTTCAGTCCACTTCACAGGCCATTCTAAGAGGACTACAGTTGGTTCATTATGGGAACAGTAGTTTTCACTTTGAACAAACACCATGGCAAACACCACATAAAACAACCAAAATAATGTATATAATAATGTTTGTGTAGTAATTACATTACAATATAAATATGTATGGCAAAGAAAATGCGGAAATAATATGAATTAGTGAATTAATGGATACATATACAGAATAAGCCATAACTTACCAAGAAGACCAAGGCAGCCAGCACACAAGACTAGTAATGTATTTTTTGTAAGCTCAATAAAAAAAATAAAAACGGTTGTGGCATTCCATTTGCATTGTTGTTTTTGTTTAGGAGTTACAGTATGTTGCACTTGTGAGCCGTATTGGGAGTTACATATTACAATATTTTACAATTTGAAACTACAGTAATGTATTACTTTTTGTTGTAACAAAGTAATATCACGCATTAGGAATTACATTTCGGTTACAATATATCTTTTAAAATCTCAGTAACGTGAGTTAAGATGCGTTTTCACAAACACAGCAAAACATTCTTCACAGAAAAAAGAGCTGCAAGTATTATTTCCTGTTTCTGTATTTGATGGTTGAGATGACTGCAGATACATTTGCCAGATGGGTATTATTTTCAGGTGTTATGACGCTGCGTTGAGGCAAGGTGTCCTGTCACTGTGGTCAGCAACAGAACCAAAGACAACATCTGTGTCCAACAGGTGAGTGGGTCTGAGGTCCTGACGTTTTACTTATTCTGTTTTATAGCTTTAGTTACTTTGCATAGTCAAATTAATTATACAAAACATTATGAATAATCTATGATGTATGGAAAGGAGACTTTATTATTTATTTTATGTAAAGGAGACTTTATTGATCCGGTGGTGAAATTCACATGATAGCTGCCAAGTCAAACTTCTATTGTTATTTTGGTGAAAGTAATTTAAAAGGAATGCAAAAGTAGGGTAACGCATTACAATTCACAGCCATTAATATTGTAATATAACTAATTACTTTCAGTAATTTATGATGTATTACATTTTGGCAGTAACTTGCCAAAAAGTGCTTGATAGAGGGTTGATACTTGAAAAAGGTTGGTCTGCTCAGTGTTAATGTTTTGTCACACGTGGATTGAAAGATGAGCCAGACGTGAGTGAAGAGATTATCAGACAGCCCAAGGAAAATTATGGTTCTACGTCTTACCCCATTTACCGTCCTTCCAATATTTTATCACATGGATAAATGGTCTGTTGACTAAATTTGCAACCTTAATGACAAAGAAAGGGAAAAGAAAACAGTTTGGTTCCTTTCAAATGTGTCTGAGTTTACTTGGGGTTCACATAAGCCCAAAATATGCTGAGTTACTGTTCTTAGCTCACTTTGAGGGCTGAAAGAAACAAAGAGTGAATACACCCGGAGTTTGGTTCAATTAAAGGGGGCTACATGTGAAAACCTAACATTCAACACATGGCTGCTGATCTACACATGGGGTGCAAAGAATTTCGGCTTAATTTTTGTTTTCTTATTTTGGCAAGGGTGGAGGGTGGTGCTGTTCTGCATTTCCGTGTGGTCCTTCCCAGCAGGACAATCCGTTGTCTGAAACATAGCAGTGTGCAGTTTTTAATATCCGCGGGGCAAAACAAGCACTGCAGGTTTAGCGGTTGGCCTGCTGATGGACCTGGCAGCTGGGCAGGGCCTGAATTTTGGTTTCAACATTCTGTAATGCACACACACTAAACATGAATATTACATATCATACAGGGAACCAAACACACATAAGGACAAGAAAGCTAGTCAATACATTAGCATGTGTCATACAGTAGGCTATGCTTAACTTATCACTATTCTAACATTATCAAAGGTAGTACTAGCTCTGGATGTTTGCAAGCTGGCAAATGTAAGTGCAGAAAAAGTGTGAACTGTTTGGTTTTCTATACTCATACATCATCTTTGAATACTGACATTCCTTGCAAATCTTAACACTGATTTTCTTAGACTTCATGTCAACAGCAATCTTAGCTGATATAGGCTGGCATATATTGTGCGGCCTCCTGCACTGTTCATTTGCTGCATTAACCAGATATTAAATGCCAGTCTTTATCCATGAAATTGCTACAGTGCCCCTAAAATGACATTGACAACCTTTACGCCTTGAGTGGATTGGGGGAGTGAAAAAGAGCCAGTGCGTCCCTCTAAACAGAGAGATTACCAGTGACTACCTCTCAAATGGTAGGGGAGGGAGGGAGGGGGAGGGACAGGGAGAGTGAGAGAGACCAATAAGACAATAAACAAAACAAATAAGAAAATAAACAGGACAAACATGGCTCTTAAACGTGCCTTTTTAGTGTTGTAAGGTGCAGCTAATAAATATTTGGAACGGACAGGGATTAATAAACCTGCAGAGAAAGAGAAGAACATAGAATAAATAGAATAGATCACCAAACTACATATTGCAATATGAATAACTACTAGGCTAACAAGTTAAGTAAATGCTGCTCTTGTTCATTCATGCAATCACAATATCATCAATAAAATTAATGATTTTAAAAATAAGTCCCTCTGTGAGCAAGGATTCAATCATGATGTTTTGAACACATCCTTTTGTTTTGTCTTAATTCAAATTGATAAACAAACAGATCAGGGTATTTGTGTAAACTTTGCTTTGCCATCATTTTGGACAATTAAATGCTTATTCATTTCTCTTACTTATTTGTCCGTTGTACTTACCGTGATGGAATTGCACTGGGCAGTGGTTTCTGGGATCGTCGTTCAAACTCGCGCAAAAATATCAATAATAATGGAAAAGTAATGTCTACTAGTAGGCTCACTATTTTCCACTGTTAATGGAAATACCGACAATTAAGGCATTTAAGACTACACTAAATATGCAGTCCTTTAACTCTTTAGTCAAATTGCCCTCCCAGAACTGTACAAGGAGTGCAGCAAAAAGTTGAAATGGAACTAACAAATATTGAGTAATTACGACACAACAACTGATTTATGGTCAAGCAGAACTCCTGAGCCACATCTAAATCTCACCATACACTTTATAATTTTAGGCCTGCTACCCCTGGGTAGTTTCTCTGTCTCTCCTCTTTACCTCCCATCGGTGTTCCGCCAAAACCTGGGACCCATCAGAATGTGTGCTAGCGCCGTCTACCTGCCGTAAATCATTTTGTGACTTGGCGGAAAAAATCTGACCTGTGCAAAGGCATTAATACAAACTAAATAAAAATAGCCTTTTTTCATTTTTAGTGTCATTTGCTGTTACAGGTTATTTTTCATCATCAGAGGGAAAATTACAGTTTCAGAAACATTTAAAAGTTACATAAAGTCACTTTATACCCCCTAGGTTACTGTTCCTGGGGCACAGTAGCAAAAGGAAATAAGATGTATATATTATATATTGGTGGGTTGTTAAATTTGTATAGTGGTTGAATATAGAACCACACTGAGATAGTCATGGTAATAAGGGATAGAAACATTTCCAGAACACAGTGGTTGACAGGACCTTAGTGTTTTATCAAGAATGAAATGAGGAGTTGGTTTCAGCCTCCCATGGCCCTAAACAGGAAAGGCAGTTAAGAAATGGATAGAATGTTTATGGAAATGAGCTTTAACATGGCATGGTTGTCATGATAAAATAGGACATGTTGAGATGTTAAGAGTGAGAGGATTTCAATGTGATCTGGGATAAGACTTCAGAACATATGCATTAGACCAAGAAACCCCCTTCTGAGAAGACACATGTCGTTGGACACGATTTAGTGGAAAACCACACAGCTGGGAAGATAACACACTTCATTATCCACCCAGGGAACCTTTCAAGAACTGCTGAGACGCCCCAGAACACACTTTGTGAGGCACTGATTTGAAGAATATTGCCAAATAGATGCAGTAATCATGGCATGTTGCTCTCGCTTTATAATTCTAGAATCTCTTCCCAGAGTTCTGCTAAAACACTGTTCAAAAGTGGAAAACAAGTACACCAGTCGTGTTTACACAAGCATACATAGCAACTAAGTTTACATTTTTCAGCAGCTGATAGCCTGTCAAACATATGGTTAATATTTTTTGGCGCAAATAATAGTCACAAGCTGTTACATCGATTAATTTCCATTATGAGCAAGAAAAAGGTCCTTAAGAACAGTAAGAATTCTACAGACAGTTAAGCTACACATGCATTCTCCTCTGTGTAGGTGATATGTGTATGTCAAACCAGCGTTTATAACCGCAACATTTTTAAATGGAAACTATTTGTTTCAATGTCCTTGCCCCAATCACTAAATATGTTCGTGACAGTGAAGTAAACTTTCATTCTGAGTTCATCATTGGTGAACACCTAAGATCAGTAATTACTGGATGGAACGCTAACTTCAGTTGTATGAGTAAGAGCAAGTGAGAGTGTGCCTTGATGCGGGCAGGAGATGTTCCCCATGACCAGACAATCCAGAGAATCCAGTCTGCAGTGTAGTCATGACACTTTCCCAGAGAACTGTTTAGCAACAAACGGTTTTATGGTTCTTTGTATCATACACACATCCTTCTCCCACTCCCTCTCTCTTGTCTATGAGCTCTCTCTCTCTTGCTGTGTCTCTCTCTCTCTCTGACCTTCTTTTGTCCGTGTGCTGAAAACAGCTGAAAGAGCATTCTCTAATATAGGCCTGTTTTTATTTAATATATTTATGTATTCAGGTACATTTTTAAATTGATATACATGTGTTACAGCCATGGTTTGAAATACACGGTGGCTTTTGGGGGAGCCCCAGTTTCCACTGTGCACCAGTATTAAAACATGTTACATGCATGAATACAAGTTTGCATAAACACGATCAATAACCGGCTTACTACCAAAAACATTCTAATAACACTATTTTAAGTAGAAATATGAAAACTAAGTAATATTCACCCAAGAACTTTAATAGGCTGATTGGAGAAAAACTAAATCATAACCCGATGATTTGTCACCAGGTTCAGGCCCGTCTGCTTCTTCAGGTGGCATCGAGGGTGTCCGGCGGCGAGGCCGTCCCTCTGTGGAGGCACTACCGCCGGGGCCCGCTAGTAGTGCTGGACCAGTTGTAGTTGCTGCATTGTTATCATCACTTGTTCATGTATTTCTCTGTTTAGTGAATCCAAATTGTCCAAGGTTTGATTGTTTCCGTTTTGACATTCTCTATATAAATCTCCCCAAAATACTGAAGAAAAACAATTTGTTATCTTAATTTATTTATTTTTGAATATTGTGCCCATAAAACGATAAAGAGTTCAGAGGACAACGGAAATTTTCTTGGCCATTCAAGCTGATTATGACCTAGATCCAGGTTCTTCAAATGTTTCTGCTTCTCAAAAGTACGTTTTCTCAAGAGCAGAAATGGGAATTAAGGAAGTACAAAGTACTTTGTTACTCATCTAGTTTTTTCAGTTATTTTTATATTTACTATACTATTTATTTTTTTGGCGACTTTTTACTTTTACTCCTTACTTTTTAACACAAATATCGGTACTTTCTACACCTTTGTATAAAAGGTTGTCTATCAGGCGTGATTGTGAGTGTATGTTGGAGAATAGCGCGGACACGCGCCTCACACCGCGAGCGGGCGAGCACGGCACACAAAGACAAAAGTGAGAGAAAAGAAAAAGAGACTAGCTGTCTGAAGGATAATCAGTTCAGATTGTGTGTGCGCGCATCTATGAGAACTCTAAGTCATATAACTTATGTTGTCAGTTCATTTAAGCATGTTGTTGTATTGGTCTGCAGTTATTGCGAATGTAAAAGTTAGCCTGTTTGTGTTCTTCCCCTGTTGTAAATGTAAATGTGCTGTATTTATATAGCGCTTTTCCAGTCTTAACAACTGCTCAAAGCGCTTTTACATCTACAGGAAACATTCACCATTCACACACATTCATACACTGTGGCCAGGGCTGCCGTACAAGGTGCCACCTGCTCATCAGATAAACATTCACACACATTCACACTCCGATGCGCAGCACCGGGGGCAACTCGGGGTTCAGTGTCTTGCCCAAGGACACTTCGACAATGACTGCAGGGGCGGGGATCGAACCACCAACCTTCCGATTGGAAGGCAACCGCTCTACCACTGAGCCACAGCCGCCCCAGTATCTAGGTTATCTAGGTTGTACCTGGCTGTTGATTCAGTACAATGGTGATTTTTTAACGTTCTTGCTCATTAAGATTAGGTAATTAATAGTGTTATTGTTATTATTTACTAGCATATATGATTCCTACTCATTTGGTATGGTAGCCTTTACAATGTTATTTATTTCTTTTATTACCACACGAACAGCCATAGCAGATTGTAATAAAAGCATCAACAGAGAGAAGTTGTCTCAATCTTTGTTTTAACAGACAAACCTGGGCCGAAGTTGGAAACCAGAATTAGCTCTAAATACATTCCTAATATAGTTCTCACTAAGTTTAAAATTATTTCACTATGGAAATTCACTAAATCTAGTTGGACGGGAATATACACAGACTTCTCACAAAATCACACTTGAATTCAAATCTACTCAGTCAGAATCTTATTAACCTAGAGTCCCAGTCTCTGTCACAATAAATAAGCTATTTGTTTTAGGCCTATTGGCAGACAGCCATTTAAAATGTAGCCAATGGCAGATAAAGAATAAAGAATAAAGAGCCTTTTTTCCATGTTTACCGCGGTTTCTCAGCATGCTCTCTAGTAACACCTGTCTGGTCCAGGTAGCTTTGTCATTCGCAAGGCTACTTTTACTTTTATACTTTAACTAAATTTCCAAGCCTCTACTTTGTTACTTTTACTTGAGTAAAGAAGTTAAATCAGTACTTCTACTTTTATCAGAGGATTTTTTAACGCAATTATCTGAACTTCTACTTAAGTACAGGAAGTGATTACTTTTGCCATCTCTGCTCAAGAGTCAGTGTGGTTTAACTGTCATAACAGGCCATTTATTAAGAACATATACTTAAACTCGAAAAGAAAGGAGAGTGGGAGGACAGTCGTTCCAATGCTGGGATTCCAAAAACCCACTGGTGGAGCCAGTACTGAGAGCCACCCCTGCAGTATCTCCCTGTTACATTTGTATACTGTTTATAAATAAGCAATACAATATAAAAACATGGAGGGAGTGGGGCGGAAAAGTATATCCTCAGCGCTGTCTTGTGTTATATAACGCTGCTCTGCCAAATTATCAACTACTCCAAAAAAGAGATGCATCATGGTTTGCATCAGTTGCAAGATAGATATCAACAGTACAAACTTTTCCTGTGTCACCTAATTTTCCAGATAGAAATGTAGCACTGAGTCTAAGAAGAGCAAAGTCAGCATCTTGCGAAGCTTTTGACTTGTGGCCTCGTTTAATATTAAAGTTTTGTGACATTGTTACTAGGGATGAGCGAGTACAGCATTATCTGTATCTGTATCTGTTTACCACATTAATTATCTGTATCCGTATCCGTACTCGGACTGGGCGGGGCCTAAACCGGAAGTGGTCAGATTTAACCTTGAAGTTGGTCGGGTTCTCTTGAAATGTTAGGGTCTTTAACCGGTATGTTATTTAAGCATGCAATTGATATGAGTTGATCAAAAAATTTTATATTTATTGCTGATTTGAAAACTATTTACATGACAGCATCAAGCTTCAGATCAATGGTGTTCATGGTAACAAACATACAATATACAGAACGTTTTGCAACAATGAATACAACACATGCAGTTGCAATTATGAAATAAAATGTAATGAAAAAGAGTTTTCATACTCAGTATAGCTTTCTTTTTTTAACTTTTAATTTTTTTATGATCAGTGTGATTTTTTAGGGCCCGAGCGCCGACAGGCGGCGAAGGCCCTATTGGAACTGAAGGAATTATTAGGGCCCGAGCGCCGACAG
>NC_048416.1:6887037-6898209 GCF_013103735.1 Etheostoma cragini
TATCTTCATTTTGACTTCTACTCTAGCGGCCTGCCAGAAAAACTTCCCTGCACTGACTGCTGCAGAAGCGGAGGATTTTATTGGGTAAATTCTGAAGTTTGCCCCACACATACGGTAAATTGAAGTTCTTCTGCGTGAAGTTCATCAAAAAAAAATCTTTTGTCAATGTGTTCATACTTAGTATTACATGTCTAACTTTTATTTCTTTATAGGCCAGCTGAGAAGGACTGAGCCGTGAACCCATGGAGCCCCTTTTTAATTTTTTATTAACATATATTTTTTTAGTGACTTATTTTGCACACACTTTACAAACACATCTTTATGCATCTTGCACTACACCCTTATCTTTTTTTGTATTTTTTTCAGTTGTTTGAATATTAAAGTCTTGAAATGCTATCAAGTTTGTCTGTTTATTCATTCCTACTAATATAACTTTTGTACACACAAATGGTACGGGTGTTGGTTTGTTTTAAAGGTTAGGGGAATCTAACCTTTTCTTAACGTTCTGGGAACGTTCGTTTATGGTTACAGCGAACGTTCCTCTAACATTAAGAGACTGTTCCGTAACGTTCGCTGAGGGTTGCAACGCTAAAGGAACGTTCCCCTAACGTTCTCTAAAGGTTGCAACGTTAAGGGAACGTTCTCCTAACGTTCGCTAAAGGTTGTAACGTTTTCGGAACGTTCGCCTAACGTTCTCTAAAGGTTGTATATTTTAGAGAACGTTAGGGGAACGTTCCGAGAACGTTCGATGTAACCAAAAACGAACGTTCCGGGAACGTTAAGAAAACTTTCCAATTAACCTACAGACAACCAAACTGCAACCAAAAAAAACCTTCAGGGAACGTTCCCACAACCAAAAACGAACGTTCCCAGAACGGGGAACCAAAAATTGTTAGCTGGGTGATTCCTTTTTATCATCCTTGTTGATTGATGGACTTTGGAGGACTTACAAGGTTGAGACTGATTTTATTATCCATGGAGGCGTTTCCCATCAGCCCCTGCTCTGTCTTGTCAACACCAGTGTCGTCATCTACTGCGGTGGTATTTTTGGCACCAGCAGCAGTATTGTCATTGTCATCCATGGCAGTCTGAAGAGGAGCTAGACAGCAAGCAGTTGTTCAGGTGAGAGCTTAAATTAAGAGCTCAGCCAGGCGTGCACCTCCTCCCCTCTTTCACATTATTTCTCCATCTCAGTCTATCCTTGTCTTATTCGTATTGCTCTCTCTCTTCTTCTTGCTCTGTCGCCTCGGCTCTTTTGTTGGTCTTTTTCCATTGTGTGTTCTCTTATGCAACCCTGCCATATTTGACAATAATGAAGCTGCTACATTTCTATTGGACAACTACAGAGTAGTTATGGTCAAATGAAGCCTCATGGAGCTTTGTGAAGCATTGTCTTTATTTTCTGAGCCCACTAGATGACGCTTTCTGTTCAACAATTGGTTGAAAGCACATTTCGTAAGCCTTTTTCACTGATGCCGCTCTTCTCAGAAATGAACAAAAATGGTTCATAAAGCTTTATGAGGCTTAATTTGGCCATCACTACTACAGAGTGCAATATGAGACTCCACAGTTGTACCAAGCCAGGAGCTAATCCAGCACATGTTTTAAACAAATACAGAATAAAACAAAGACACAGTCTTAATTCTAATATTCAGCTATTCTGTAAAGTCCATCTAGAATATATTTACAAAATATTAATATAATATATATAATATTTTTTTATATACATAATATAAGTTACAAAAGACAAATCATGCTTTATTACTTGATTAAAGTTGGGGGATGCAAAATGCAAAAAAAACCCACCAGAACGTGAAGTAGAATAAGCAGACATATGAAACGCCTGTTGCTCTCCCTCTGCCCTCTCTGTCCAGCCCGAGCACGGGCATGGAGCGGCTTCTTACAGCAACCTATACGACTACTAAAACTACTACTCCTATTTCTTTCCCATGCTGTTATATAGCAGGGATTCCATGATAATCATTGTCCTGTTTTCTTTGTAAAGCCCTAGGAGGATACACTGCAAGGCTCTAGCTGCAAAAACATGATCTTATTAGCAGTAGCCATGAGCTACAGTAAGCTCACATTGCTAACAGTGTTATCCTTGTCCAGAGGCCAAAGCCGCGGCATTGGCTTCTGGTTCTCGCAGCAGGCTAATGCTGTCATCCGAACAAGGGGGAAATGTTAACATGCCAAACAAGCCAATGTTTGTGCTAGGCCGAAGGCTTACCCCAGCAGACCAGCTGTCCCAACGTTTTTCATAGATAGGTCTGGCAATGAAAGACTACATTCTCTATCACTTTCTTTCTCGTCTCACTCTATGTCTTCCTCTTTGGTATGCAATACACATACCTGATGAGCAATTTTTGCATTTGGGTGAGTGAGTGAGGTTGCAGGAACCACCCACCCATACACACTAGTGAGCTCTAACAGGCAATTATTCCAAAAAAAGGACTGTGTAAGGGCCACCAATTCGTTGCCCTTCCTCGGTGGAATTAATTTTAACTGTCGACACTGCAAATGATCCTCTTCCTTAGTGCACACTCACACATGCACACTCAAATAAGCCATATGGACAGATATACAATTCTCTAAAGGCCCCCATAATTTGTAATTTTTAATGGCTTAGTGCTATCTGTCATATGCCATAACATTGATTCAGAATCTCAACTGGTGGAATGCAGGTTTCTTCGACAAGAAATCCAAGGAACTGTGGATAGCTAGTATTTCAGCAAGAATTTTTACGGTTCAAGTTTGCCTACATGTACAAAAGTGCAGGCTAAAAAGCAGGGATCAATGTGTAACCACAGCTAAGTCACTGGCTCTAGCACTAGTCACTGGCAACCTCAAACGCATGAAGTGAAGTGCACTCCAAATCTCAGACGATAATACATCTTACTTGCACCTGGGGGACATTACTTCCTGCATTGGAATTGTACGTTAGAAGTGTATATAATTCATTGATGTATTATTAGAACTGGATGCAACATTCAAAGCGGAGCCCCATTCATTCTTATGAGAGTTGCTCAATGGCGCCTGAAGCCCTCATGGAGCCCAAAATGATCCGGATGGTCGGTTCTTCTTTTGCATTATGCCGTCCACAGAGCAGACTTCCGGTCTAGCGCTCTGCTAAATTCAATGGGGATTAAATGATTTACCGGTAATTGTCTGCCTATTCTAGACTTTCCAAATGTTATCAAACCAAATGGATCAAATTCTGATAGTGAAACAAAACCATTTAATTTAATTCATTTTAATTTGTAGCTGTAGCTGAATAGCTGAACCAGCACCCTAAGCAGTTGGCGGGGGGGCGCAGTTACTGTTACTGGCAGTGCCCAGGAGGTGACGTGGCATCTCTTCAGCCACCAATCCACACTCTGCACTTTTTGGTTCCAAAAATGAAATGTAATTCAATGAATAGCAGACGTCTCTTTCACCATGTAAATCTATAGGCAAAAAGTACTTTTGGGCCAGATGGTATAGTGAAGGCCTGGGTGTTGCAGTTCCACTGTTTGGCCATTATATTTAATTAGCCTCGAAGCCCAGCACACTTTCTGGGAGCCTGATATAATTTTGCACTGCAATATTATGTTCAATGAATAGTATTCCTAGGGACACTGGTCTTAGGAAAAAGAAGGACTTTGTCACATCTGCAGAAACACCAACAGACAAATAGCTGAATTTCATCTCACCTTCTCCATCAGTCTTCTCCTCCTCATTTCCCAGTCTTGTCCTGTATCCCCCTGATTCCCCCGTCCCCACCTTTCTTCTCTCTTAGTTATTCATAGCATAGGTTTGTGAAAACTGGAATGAAGAACCCATATATATTAGAGTGGCTGAAGTCTATAGATTTGTTTGCCTGCAAGTAATTTCCTCTGCACAAGACCCAGTGAAAAGATCTCCCTAAAACATTCATTTAACATAGAACTTTAATGAAGAGAAAGGGTTGTGAGATGTGGCTAGAGTTCCCAGTGGGACTGTGTGTGTGTGTGTGTGTGTGTGTGAGTGAGTAAGTGAGTGAGAGAGAGAGACAGAGAGAGAGAGAGAGAGAAGAGGAGATGAGGAAAGTGAGTCTTCTGGCTGCATAGACGAACAATCATGCACAATTCATGGCCAGGGGAAAATCTGAAACCGCTGTCGAGGGACAGAAGGGGAGGAAGGATGAGCCATGGAGTGGCATGGGAGGTAAATGAAAAGGAATGGATGGAGGATAATGTGGTTGAAAACAGCAGAGGAGGAAGAGTGGGTGGAGGAGGATGAGCAGTCCGTAGGACAGAATAGATAAAATGCAAAGAAGAGAGAAATAAGTTTGCTGTAATGATGGGAGTGGAGGAAATGTAAAAGAACCCAATTCAATTCAATTTTGTGTCAAATCAGGAGTTCTACCGGGACACTTTTTTATAGTGTAGGTCTATTTAGTGTGACAGTGGCGAGGAAAAATTTCCTATTTCACAGGCGAAAACTTCGGACAGACCCTGGCTCTAGGTGGGTGGCCGTCTGCCGCCGTCGCTTGGGACACATAGATACAGAAACAGTGATACAGATGTACAGAAATATGATCCATAATAATAATAGCAGGTTTTGGTTATGGCACGCAACAGAGCGGACGTGTAGGGCTAGACTCCGGTGAAAATAATCTATTTCTACCTTTAATATATAGCTAAATCAAGCTATTTGTGACCCAAATATTTGACAGCCCTACAATACATTGAAAGGCCGACCTAGAGACGACAAAAAGTCAGACTTTGAAACTCTGCAAGAGGATGAAAGGGGATCTTAGGCAAAGAGGAGGCTAGTCTCAATGAGAACCAGATCTAAATAGCCAGATGATCCCTGAGGAATGACTTTTCCACACAGCAACATTAAGTAGTTTCATCCAACCAAGAGATAAAAGAAGCCATAGGGACATTTTCTGAAAGACTCACAGAAGCAAATACCCGCATTAGCACATGGGAGAACCCGCTAACTATGCTAATGACCCTGGCCGACACCACACGGAAAAAAGTCCAGAAATTTACCTCACAGATTGAAGAGTTGGAAAACCGTCAACGCTGTTCCAACCTGAGACTGGTTGGATCACCCAAAGGGTCAGAGAACGGAGACGCGAATGCATTCTTAAGGACATGGCTACCCAATGCCATTAACATGGAAGCAGCAGGACAACTGTTAACCATCGGGCAAGCCTACAGAACGGGGAAAATGCCACAGCTGACACAGGTTCAGCAGGGGTCGGATGGACCCCGGCCACGGGCTCTCATCGGGAAATTCCTGACATATCGAGACAGAGACCAAATTATGAAGGCAGCACGTCTGAAAGGTGAAATCATAGTTGAGCTTAGCCGTGTCATGTGTTTCCCTGATCTCTCCACTTAAGTCCAGAGTCAAAGGAAACTTTTTGATGGATTAAAACAAAGCCTGCGGCAAATGTGGAAGGAGTATGGATTTATGTTTCCTGCTAAATTGCAAATTCTACACAACAAGACCTGGCACTACTTCACCTCCGCAGCCCAAACTGAAGAAATCATCCGACAGATTAAGGAGACAAGAATCAATCATAACGCAGCTCAAGAGTTATCAGCTGAAGAGCAGCAAGTAGGCATATCAGAGAACTCTGACTAAGTGGTAAAATAGGTTGTCCTGCGTTGCTCTCTCAGGGACTGTTATAGTATTAACAATTGCAGTTGGCATGATGCGCCTTGACACTTATAGTATCAATAAAGGAGGAGGGAAACTATGACTGGAACTAATAGTTGTTGCAGTGCAAGGCGTTGAGTAGGGTGCAACTGTTTAAATGTAAAAAAATATGATTATAGATAAAATAAACATTTGCTGTTACATTTATTACTATTTTTATGTCAACATACAGTGTGGTCTGTAGATTATGGGACACAGATCCTAACTTGATGTGTTTAATTAGTGTAATTGCTTTCGAGCAATATTCTTCTTCTTATCTGCGTTTATTGTTATATTACCGCTAGCTTTAAAACCATTTAAGTCACATCAAGTCAAGTCAGTTTTATTAATATCCCAAATTTGCCTCAAGGGCTGTACCGCATGAAACACCCACTATCCTTAGAACCTCTATTCAAATAAGAATAAAAAACTTCTCCAAGAAGAAGTGCTACAGTATTTCACACTGACAAACTGTACATAAACTCATTATGACATAATTTCCATATTTTAAAGTCTGGAGTCATATTTAGTCTCATTAATTACAAATAAATGTATTCAGCCTCTGTAATAACTATTCACATCTCAAAATGCACTAATCCTGGAGACTTCATACTTAACACCACATCTTACACATAGATTATCTGATTACAATTTGGCGCATGCATGCCTCAAGACTTGGGCCATGTGTTTTTAATAATTAATTCATTGGTTCATTATCTAAGAACCTCGTCAGCTGTTTAATATGCCACAGTGATTACTGATATGAGGCAGCTGACATGCCTTGTGTCACGCTCAAAATTTTGAAGATATAACTCTTTTTCTTCAGTTTAAATGAAGAAAACAAAAGGAGCATAAAAAAATTATTGAACATCAGAATCAGCTTTATTGGCCAGGTTTGCATAAACAAACAAGGAATTGGACTAACCTTTGTTCTCAAAGTACAAAACTCTTGGGCGCATAGTTCCCGTCCACGGGAGATAAACTCGCCGTTTTTCGGAAGTGCTGACTTCTCTCATAAATTGTAAGCATGAAACCGTCATAAACATGCTCATGCCATACATCATTTGAAAGCTTAAAGTCTCCTGATTCCAACGAGCCCACACACGAAGCAATAAGGTGACTCACAACGGTTATAATCATGTTCTGAAGTAAAGAAACACAGAAAGATGTGAGTCTAATCGAGTGTGTTTCCTACCTGTCTCCTCGTGTCTTTAATCACAGCGGTGAACAATCGCCAAAAACCTTAGTTTCCTGCATCGAAAACACCCTAAGGTATTAGAATATCCAAGCCTTGTAATCCATAATTATCTGGTCCCTTCACAATCTTGTAGTTTCAGCCCAAGTTTTGACGTAGAGAAATCTAGTGCATCATTTCTTGGTTTCTATCGTGTGTATCTTTTTCCCTGGGCACGCTACGGAAAAACCAAAGACACCGTTACATTCTCTGGCTTGTGCAGATTCCAATGAACCTTGTTCCCAGCCAATAGCATCAGTCTATCTCAAGATACCCCCAAGCTAAGCAAATGAAATCTCACACTCCCCATTGGGCCCACGTGGGAAAGATTGACAGTGGAGCCCACAAATTAGAAGATAAGGTCATAAAACTGGCATCGCTGTGTAGCCAATAAGAAGACGAGTTGATTGATATCAAACATGGCCAGAAAAAAGTATTCCTGTGGTCCATTTTAACTGTCTGAAAGCAAAAATATGGCCTTTTGATGGCATTTCACCATTTCATTCATCAATTATGATGACTTATTTCTATAAATCTATGTATGTACTTCTTTCAGACATATCTGTGAGTGATGTGGATGTGTTTTTGTATTTCCGAAGTTTTGCATTTAGCACTTTTTTGGCTTTTTTAGAAATAAGAAATAAGACAAACGCACAGACATATCTGTAGAAATACATAAATATAAAATCCATTTTATAAGTCATTTTTTTCTGGATTTTTTCTGTTCTAAGTTGAGACATGTAGCTAGAGTACTATTTTAGTATATAGCCCATGTAATATGCTTACAGTAGTGCTTTTTATTAATTTTTCAGATGATTTACTTGGACGGAAATAGAAATTCTGTGTTCTAACCTCTGTAGCTCTGTGTCAGTAAAGCCTAGTGTCACACTGCCACTAGAAACAACAAGTTGAGAGTGTTAACTTCCCAATGAACTCAGGGTCATCCCAGGGGGCCAAAGCATGTGGAAACTGCAGCACTTTTTTAAGGGTAAAGATTTAGGCGAGAAAATCATATATTTTCAAGTGTCTCTGAAGAGGTTCATATAAAATATAAAAACAGAAAGGACATAAAGAACTTCTCCTAAAGTCCACTGTCATCTCCACAGTCTTCTTGGGGTTTAACTCCAGGTGGTTCTGACTGCTTAGAGAGGTGGAACAGCTTGTCCAATGGTGCAGACTCATCACCATCCTGGATCAAACCAATGAAGGTGGTGTCATCTGCAAACTTCAGGACTCTTTGAGGTGCAGTCATTAGTGTAAAGGGAGAAGAGCAGCGGGGCAAGGACACACCCCTGTGGGGCGCCAGTGCTAATCAACTGGGTTTTGGACAAGATGCTCCCCAGTTTGACATGCTGCTGCCTGTCAATCAGGAAAGGTGGCAGGCACTGAGAACTGGGTGAGCTTCTGATGTAGGAGACCAGGGATGATGATGTTGAACGCCAAGCTGAAGTCTACAAACAGGGTCAAGGTGGTGCAGGATGTATAGCAGTCCCATATTGACTGCATCATCCGCTGACATGTTTGTCCTGTAGGCAAACAGCAGAAAGTCCAGCAGGTGGCTCAATACCAGTCTTTCAAAAGATTTCATGACCACAGACGTCATGGCAACAGGCCTGTAGTCATTTAATCCTGTGATGGAGGGCTTTTTCTGGGACTGGGATGATGGTGGAGCATTTGAAGCAGGAGGGCACGTCACACTGCTCAAGGGACTGGTTAGCGATATCTGCGGAGCGATAGGCACCAGCACAGACTCGCAGACAAGAGGGGGGGACACAACATGAGGTCCTGGAGCCTTTTTGATCTTCTGCTTCGTGCATTGTTAGTGCAGTTGAGGGGAGGGGGTTGGGTGTTGAGGGAAAACCTTTTATGCGTGAGGGGTGTGATTATGCATGCTTTAAAAAATGCAGTAAAAGTCTTTCAGGTCATCGGCCAGTCTGGGCTTTTCTGCAAGGTGAGGAGATATTCTCTTGTAATCTGTAATCTGTTGCAGGCCTTTCCAAACTGATGCAAGGTCATTGGCTGAGAGTTTTTTTAGATTCTCACTGTAGCTTCTTTTGGCTACCCTGATCTCCTTTGTCAGCTTGTTCCTGGCCTGCTTATATAGGTCGCTGTTCCCACTTGTGTCGGCCCCCTCTTTGGCTTGAAGCAGCTTCTTAACCCTCTGAGCCCGAGACACTCACCAACGAGTAAAAAAGCACCTCTGATTCATAGTTTAATAACTTTTGAACCATACAAGCGATTTTCTCACCTCTGGTTGCTTTTAAATCCTGACGTTTTAGCGATTACGGCGATCTTTTCCGGGTCTTTCTAGCCTCTACAGGGGATTTTCTATCCAGCCTGGAACTTCAGCCTCTTTGGGCTTTAAATCCACACTGTTATATCCATTTGATCAATTTTATGTCCATAATTCATCACGTTTTGGCTCATTTCTGCCGCTGGCTCTCTGCTGCTTCTGTGCTCTATTCTCTCTCTCTCTCTCCTGTCGGTTTTTCAGGAAATACATGCCCATATATGGGAGATAAAGTCAACCCTCTTGTATGGAAGGCCAGAGGGGAAAAAAAGGCCTTTAGACTCTATGGAAGGCCAAATTGTGCACTATTTAGACACACATTTGCTTGTATATCATTGCTGTGGGTGTAATATCAATAAATATGACATTTCTATGTTATTATTGGCATAAGTAAATGTCATGAGAGCAAAAGCGTCTTGACTTTCTTTGAAAAAATGCATGTATTTTGTCAACTGTATAAGTTATGATTATTTCTTCACAATGTGACTCCAAAGACATATGAGAAGTGTTTTAGAAAGGAAAATGGCTTATTCATTACTTATCTGTCTGTGATATAAATACATATCTGGAAGATTCTTGTTCCGTTTTATTTATTTATTTATCTTTAAGGCCCTACAACCATTTTTAACACATATCTTGTTCATATCTTGACTGTAAACAACAGGGTTGATGTTTCACAAGCTTTTTTATAAAATAAATCCAGACGGAAAATAAACTGTAAAAATGGCCTCAGGGCCCCCAGGGTTAACATTAGGAGTGAATCAAGGTTTGCTGTTATTGTATGTGCAGAAGGTCTTGGTTTACATACAGATGTTGTGATGTAAAATGGTAATGTCAGTGAGGTCATTGATGTCTGTAGATGCAGCTTCATAAACACTCCAGTTGGTGCAGTCAATCAAGTTTGCAACTCCAGTTTTGAGTCCCTTGTCCATTTCTTTACAGTCTTTTCCACAGGTTTGGAGGTTTTTAGTTTTTGCCTGTACACTGTAAACCTGAATAAGTTAGCAGTACTCAAAAAAGTAAGGCAATCAGTTGCCACAATTCTTTTGAGTTCTGAAATGCAAATTTGAGTATAACAGAGCTTATATATTTAAAGTTTCTTTTACATGTAAATTCAAATTATAATTAAATTCAATTTACCAATTAAGCCAACTCAAAATTCTTCAGTTCTGCTACTCAGAATATTTATTCATCTTTCTCATTGAAATAATTTAAGCAAACTTAATCATTTCAAGTATGAACACTCAGGATTTTATGTTCAATGAACTTACCATTTATTCATTTTTATATTCAATCTTCTCATTAAACATGACTCAAAAACATAGACTTGTTACAACTCATTATCATTTCACTCCAAACTTAAAATATTTGTGGCAACTGATTGCCTTAAATATAATAAGTTTGCCTGACTTAAAAGTAAAAAAACAAACAAATAAACACATCAAAAGTTTTTTTTTCTATTCAGTATTTTTGCATAAACCTTTGTTGTATTTTAACACAAAATATATTCAATGAAAACAAATAAATAAAAAGTAACAATTAACAAGACCACTTACTGGACATTTTGTTAAATATTTTAAGATAAACCATAGAAATATTCAAACTCAGAAAAACTTAAATTACAGTAAGAGTAGATCTTTATCTGACAAATAGCTTATAAAACTGTTAATACCACATTTGCATCAGCAAATCTTGGGTGGTGACCAAAAATCTGAGTTTAAAGAGATTATTTGCCCATATGAAACAATATTTAAAAGACAACAGTAAAAAAGAAAAAGAAAAAAAGAAACAAAACATTTGTTAAAGTACACTTTTGGCCATCTGTTTTTTTTTTTTATACTTTATTTTTGGTAATTTTTTTATACTTAGCAAAACAACACCAACACACACACAAAAATCAAAAAAGAAAAAAAAAAAAATCTCAAGTACAATGAACAGCAATCTGAACAGAGAGGTCACCAAGGGGGGGGGGGGG
>NC_048416.1:6898362-6898716 GCF_013103735.1 Etheostoma cragini
CGGAATAATGAAGTTAACAATACTCAATTTACTTTCGAATTCCTATATATTAACCATTTCGACCAACATTTTTGGAATATGTTTTCCTGGAGTCTAATAGAGAAGGTAAGCATTTCCATTTCACTTATTTCTTCAACAGTGGCTGACCAGTCACACAACGTCGGTGGGCTCCCACTGAGCCACTTTCTTGTTATTGATTTCTTTCCTGCTATTAGAAGTATTTTCAGAAGGTACTTATCTTGAGTATTGAGTTCATTTGGTAAATTACTTAGGTATATAGTTTTAAATTCGCACTCAATTTCGAAACCAAGAATTGCTCTCATCTCTTTGGCTACCTTCAGCCAGAAGGAATGA
>NC_048416.1:6898816-6900060 GCF_013103735.1 Etheostoma cragini
CAAGGAGAGGCGTCCGCCGGTAACCCCGACTGGCGCGGGTTAGCGAGGGCCCTCCATCGCTGCTTGCAGCTTTAATTTTGTTTTTGGTTCTTTTTTATTTCCACACCAGGTATATGTGTGTGTATATGTGTGTGTTTGTGTGAGTAAGAGAGAGACACAGAGAGAGAGGGGGCGGGGGGGGGGACAGCTGACGGTAAAAAAATAAAAAATCTACGATGGCAGAGACGCAACGGGAGTTGCATTTAAACCAAGCAGCTTGTCTGAAACCCCCGTTCACCAGAAACCTACTGGTTACTATGTAAGTACTATAAACCGAAGTTAAAGACAAACCTGAAGCTAAAGAAACCCTAAACGTTAACGGAACAGATCCGCTGACCCGATTGACTGCCTGCCTGACGGAGCGGGAGCGGGAGCGAGCGAGAGAGAGAGAGAGAGAGAGCGAGAGAGAGAGACAGAGAGAGGCCGAGGGAGCGCATTTCTCCGTGTTCTGTGTGTGTGTGAGACTGATCCGAGCGTGTTTGTAGGCGGGGGGGCGCTGTGTTTATCACAGAACGCTGCGCGGCCAGTTGAGAAGTTGTATTCAATCCGAGCACAGATATTGACTCATATTACTCGTATAATACTTGTACTCGGCAAAAGTGCTTTATCCGTACCGGATACTAGTTTCAGCAGGGTACTCGGATCACCCCTAATTGTTACTAGGGATGAGCCGAATACTCGGCTGAAACGAGTATCCGGTACGGATAAAGCACTTTTGCAGAGTACAAGTTTCATACGAGTAATGCAAGTCAATATCCGTAATCGGATTCAATGAAAGTCTCCACTGACTGTGTCTCCGTTCTGTTATGGGCTAGTCACAGTGCTAGTCACAGCGCCTCTCCCTTACACTATTCTGTGATAAGCTAGTCCCAGCGCCCCTCCCCTACACTATTCTGTGATTGGCTAGTCCCAGCGCCCCTCCCTACACACACAGATTCCTTCTGTTGCTGTGTGCAACTCCGCTCACACGCACTCAGAATACGGAGAAGTGAACAGCTCTCCCCCTCAGGTCCGCGGGGCTTTCCCGTTAACATTTAGGGTTTCTTCAGCTTCAGGTTTGTTTTATACTTCAGTTTGACCTAGTACCTAGTCCCCAGGAGACTTCTAGTAACCGTGGGGTTGGTTACGACAGTGCTTGGTAGAATGCGACTCGGGTTGCATCTCTGCCGTCAAAGTTTTTTTTTTTTTTTTTTAACTGCCTGCTG
>NC_048416.1:6900160-6902008 GCF_013103735.1 Etheostoma cragini
TGATGGCTTTCCCCTTTTCATCATAAAATATTCGTTTTTAGAGGGTTAATTCAGCTCTGGCAAAGGGGAAGTGGACGACCGAGTTGGGAGCTCTGGTTCAACGCGTCCGCTCACCTCAGCGCCATAACCGGAAGTCCTGGCCATCTGGTTTTAAAACTGCAGGACAGCAATGTATAACAAATTGCTTATAAATTCGTCACAACCTAAACTGCTACAATTTCAAAACTTTACAAAGGAAGTGTGTAGCCTTCCTTTGGCTCTTTGGTTTAAATCTAGCAACTTTAAGAAAGATTAGCAATATATAACAATACAGTGTATAAACACTTAATACAGCCCTGAATTAGTTAACAACAATAACATTTAAGTGGTATGGACAGTGTCTACTTTATGCCATTTGGCTGAAAACCAGTAGAGTAGAGCAGCAACTTTAACATTAACATTGAATAGTAGTCAGCATGGACCTGGCAATTGTGGAGCTATCAGAATCCACCACTCCTTTTTGGATCTTGAGTTACACATATAAAATCTGGTCATTTTTGAGAGTCTGCAGCTTGTGTAACAGTTTAGAGTCATCATGACCAAGCAAGATTTTCTGTATGAACTCAAAAGTGTTGGTGAGTCCCTTAGGATAGCTGAGGTGTAGTGCATATATCAGTCCAAACATTACCAGGAAGGCATCAGCAAGCCTGGGAAGGTTGACAACCACATCACCCTCTAGGACGACAGAGACTCTCACTGGGTGATATTGAACTGGACTAGAGATATTGTCACTGACATTTGTAAGGAGGATCACTGATGCATCCGCCAGGTCGGGTTCATCCATACCATCCTTAAAAAAAAAAATGAAAGGGGATCATATACTAATCACATTTACTGAAATTATGGCGGAGGAAATTTTGATTGCAGTTGATTGTCCTATCATTAAAATTAAATACACCAGTCTGAAAGACTCCTGTTAATTCTGCTGCATTGTGCTCTTGTTTGCTGAGAAAGAGAGATTACTTTTATGTGTGCAACTGTTAGGCTAATGACAGCTACTTGATTTTCATTGCAGATGACTTTTCTAAAGCCCTACTGGGCAGGCCTGAGATTTCTTTACTTAGACTTACCACACATGAGCTGAAAAATTCAGAGACTTCCTCACGTAGATAAACTGGAAGGGCATGGAGAACAGTGGTCCATCTTGTGTGGACATCATGTATTTCCTGAGAAAATTTAAATATTGTAAATACAGAATACCGATCAAAGCCAATGCCAAACAGTCCCAACTAATTACCAATTCATTAATTACCAATATCTGCACATAAATCCACTATCTAATAAATCAACCTGCTGATTTATCTGGTGCAAATATGGAATTCAAAAGTTTATCTGAAGCACCAAACTACCAACAGTAGACCTGTGGAATGTATAATCACTAGGGATGAGCGAGTACAGCATTATCTGTATCTGTATCTGTTTACCACATGAATTATCTGTATCCGGATCCGTAGTCGGACTGGGCGGGGCCTAAACCGGAAGTGGTCAGATTGAACCAGGAAGTGGGACGGGTTCTCTTGAAATGTTAGGGGCTTTAACCGGTATGTTATTTAAGCATGCAATTGATATGAGTTGATCAAAAATTGTTATATTTATTGCTGATTTGAAAACTATGTACATGAAGCATCAAGCTTCAGATCAATGGTGTTGTCATGGTAACAAACAAACTAGGCCTATATACAAAACGTTTTGCAACAATGAATACATGAACACATGAACACATGCAGTGGTAATTATGAAGTAAAATGTAATGAACAAGAGTTTTCATACTCAATATAACTTTCTTTTTTTAACTTTTTATTTTTTATG
>NC_048416.1:6902108-6907033 GCF_013103735.1 Etheostoma cragini
ATAATACTTGTACTCGGCAAAAGTGCTTTATCCGTACCGGATACTCGTTTCAACCGGATACTCGGATCACCCCTAATAATCACCTGTGCATTATGGACTTTCAAAATGTTAGTGAAAGCATCTGCAGTCTTTCCAGTTTTGGAAGCTTTCTGCCTGAATATGGCCATCAAGCGAGGAGTGTTGTGATCAAGCCGGGCATAGAAAGTGTATGGAAGGTTCTGGTTTGTTATCCTTTGGAACTCGGCATACAGCTGCATTGAGGAAAGGACAGTACAGTAATTCTTAATTTCTCTTAATTATTTATTTTATGATTAATGAAATTTGGCAACATTACACAGCAGGGCGGCCAACTCTCACACATTGGCCGTGAGAAACCGCATTTGACTGGTTTCACACGCGCACACGCCACACCCCGGATTTCTCACGCTGAAGTGTCAACCTGGTCGGTCAAATTTCTGAAGATGAGTTTATCTATGTTTCTACCTGGTTGTGCTTTCAGAGACTGATGGGGTTCAAGAGTGCTCCCTGTCTGTGGAAGTGTCGAACGGTCGCAAACTGAGTACATTTTTTTTTTCACGAGCCATCCCAGGTGCATTTCCCCGGCTTCAGGTATGAGCTCTGAGTATCACAGACCCGTCCGTCGCTTCGTGACCACTCTCTCTGTAACAATAGAGGTGAGCAGCGCGGCTGGTAGTGTAGCAACTTCATTTCATTTTAGTGGACTCGCTCTGCTGTGGGCAGTGATGCGTTGCATCCGTGTAGTCCTCCGATAAAAAGCAGCTTACAGCCACCTCTAAACTCAGTCAACGACCAGAGACCCAAATGGGCTTCTGTGTCTGTCAGATAGTCAGCGTGAGATCCACCATATCAGCGGAGCAATAACATGCACAATAGACTGTATTACGACTCTCCAAATCTCGGACAACAGAGATGGGAGGAGTTATATTTAGAATGTGCACAAATGTGCACAAATGTGCACATGTGTGAGCAGAAATCTGATGAAACACATTTGAGCTATACTATATTATATATACAATACTGCAACGTCTGGCCACTATTGTGCTTCTCTAACCTCGGTGCATCTCTAAATGCAATTGTAAGTAATCCATTCAACGTTTCATAAAATGAACAAATAGTCTTTATTTTCCCAAAAAAGTAAATACTGTAAGTGGGGCACAGAGGACAAGGGCCAAACATGACTGAGCCTTTGCACAAAGGTTAAAGGATTAGAATTGATGTAAATCAGTGGTTCTTATCCTTTAGAATTTCAGTGGTCTTAGTTGGTCCCTCAACATTAATTTAACTTTGGGTCCATGGTCCCTACACCAGGCAGGGACCCCTGGACCTGTTCACCACCCAAATCTTCTCAGCTGTTGGTAACATATGCTCCTGTCTCTTCGTCTGGTTCATTGTGTTTGGCACATTGTCTGGGTCAGTTCTTATATCATAAGAAATTAATAATGTAAATTATATAAATGCTAAATGCCCTAATACCTGTTGATACTACAACAATGCAAAGGTTCTTAACCCTACAGTTTTGCACATGTCATGTAAGACTTGATTTCTCCATTTTTTTGCACAAAACTCTCCAGAAAGTGCCATTTATTGGTTTATTTGTCTACATTTTTTCCTGGGGGGGCATAGCCCCAGACCCCCCTAGGGAGAGACCCCACCCCCCCCAAACATAGCATATCCCAATTTCGCAAAACCCAAATCTCACTCCAAGGTTTGGGGAAAAGTTGGCAGCTCTGACACAGTGACATACAGTAGCAAAGATAAAAACAATGAAAGAGCTTAACCACATTACCTCAGACTGCATATGAAGAGCAGGCCAGAGGTCCATGAGCTCTTTAACCGGAGGGCATGACATCACAATAGTCTGTCGTCGCAAGGCAAATGTGGTCTGCATCGTCTTACTGGTAAGAGGTAGGTTTCTCTCAGTCCTCTATACTTCCTCAACATTAGCCTGCCTCAATTGGTCAAGACTTGAGGGATCTTCTCCTTGAGGAAAGTTGGGCGGAAAGTTGACCTGCACTGCACGCTTAGGTCTTTTTATGTTGGAGTATGAAGGTTCATTGTCGGGATTTTTTCGGCTTCTTTTCCAAGCATATACAGTGACCTCCTGACATCTAGCTCTTCTCATCTTGGCCCTGTAATTTCCCATTTAAATTTGATGCTGTTTTTCCAGCCACTCCATCCATTGTTGGATCCTGCTTCCTTTTTACAGGGGTGTGTCCTCACAAGAGCTTCAGCCACCATTGCTATCTCCTTATCACTGGGGTAGGCCTTGAAACCATATATGGTAGATGCCAGTTTGTCTAAAATATTGTGCTTTTGGTCCCTTAACAACTGTAAAGGTTTTTCATTCTTTTCAAATTGAGCATTCCCGTCTCTAAGTGTCAGCTCAATGTCTAATGCAAATGTGGGAATCTGAAATGGACCTGGAGGCCATCTGCTGAGACAGTCTGGGGATGACATATCTGAAAGGGTATCAGTAGATGCAAGAGAACTGGAATCATGTGTAAGTGAAATATGAACACAGGCTTTTTGTGGCAACTCCTCAATGTCAACAAAGCAAGTGAGTTTCCATCAAAGTCTGGATCTTTGTACTTCAAACTAAAGTCACAGTCCAGTTCCAGCTGTTGTTTTAAAATATCAATGGACGGGAGCTGAGTTTAAATTTTCTCACACGGTCCACCTTGATGACACAAAGGATCATGTTTTGTGGGGCTTCAGCTGCCATAACTTTAATAAATGAAGAAATGTGGAGGTTATAAACACATCAGCACACTGTACGATGAGTACTCTGTGCACTAAGTGTCTGAAATGTGCACATGCAATCATCATGGAGACATGGCAGTGGGCTAATCTTTGAAAAATGGCTGTGCTACAGTCTGCAGTGTTTTAAAAAATTTGTTTGAGTGGTAAAAGAAGCTGAACACAACTTACACTGCCAAGTCATATTTGTTGCAGGTGCAGCAACCTGAAAACCCAAACACACAAAACAATATTAGTTTACAGGACACCTGCCATGAGGTTTAAACCTCCATCAAAAACTGCAGTCATATTCTTCATACTAAAGGAGTACAGCAAAATCCAAAAACATTTATTAAAACAAAGTAGATGTGTAAAATGCCTATAAGGCTATTTAATCTGTTACATTTCATATTATATTACACAAATAAGTCAATGTTATGTAAAGTTGGGCTGGTAGCATTCATAAATTATTTTCCTAGAAATCACAAAAAATAAAAAGTAAAATAAAATCACAATTATTAAAAAAAAGTCAGTTAAATTAACTTTCAGAGAATAACTTCAATCTCTAGCCAAATGCACAGCACATGGTGCATGAATTAGCTTCTGCCTTCGCTCACAACACTGACACAGCTCGAACACAGATATCAAGTTTTCATTGAACAGTCTGCCATGATACCTCACTATCCACTATCCTACTGCACCTTAGGCATCACCAGGTTTTACAACTACAAGCCTAGCCACGTAGCCTTTACAGCTAACTGGCTGGTTGACATTGCATGTTAGCTTGCTAACTGTCTAAGGGTTAGCCACGTAAAACGGCTAACGTAACTTACTTTGTCCGTTTTAAAAACGTTGAACCCCAGGAACAAAACAGTCAAGCAAGTTCTATGTTGACAACTTACATTCACCACTCAGTGTTTTGGTACTCTTGTGGTTGAGTCCCGCGCTCTTTTCTTCGGATGACTTGTCGGCTCCAGTCTACTGCCTGAAGAACGCACGCAACTACTACAAAATAAAAGCACTTCCGGTGGAAGCGATATTTTATTTGTTTTTAAAATATATGTAGGCCTACTTATTAATGTAGAGTGTGTGCGTGGGCGCGCCTGTGTGTGTGTGTGAGAGCGATACATACACAAATATAAATCTATCTGAAGTTCTTTAAAAACGCCCAAAGGCACAAATTCCTGGTTAGAAGATGCATTGTCATTCTTACACCTAGAAATAAGCAAACATACTGTCAAAGGATCTCTAAAGAAATTTCATAAAACCTGGGACCCAATCCTCTCTTAAGCGAACCATCTATCCTGAGCCAATGGTAGTCACCCCCCCCCCCCCCCCCCCCCCCCCCCCCCCCAATTTCCCCTGTTTTTTCCAAAAAAAATAAACCATTTTAAATTTTTATTATTATTTATATATTCATTTATTTCTTTATCTATTTTTTATTAGTTTTTATTGATTTTTTTGTTCTCCTTCTTGAGGGAGGGAGATGGGTGGGCAAGTTGGAAGAATGGAAGATACATGTTCTGGTGGAGGGAGGGAATGGGTGGGAATCTGTTTTGTTCGGTTTTAAAAAGCAAGAAAAATGTCAAACCTGCTACCCTTTGTTGTTCCCAACACAGCCTTTAATACGTTATTAGGTTTGAGCAATAAACATACTTTAAAAAAAAGTATGTTTGGGCTTCCGGCTGGAACACCGTCAAGATGGCTGCTCGGTAGAGAGTCTCCCCAGACAAACGGAGAAATTATTGATTTGCCCCCATTCAGCTGAGTAATATTGCCTTGCGAAAGCCGGTTAGAGGGGGTAAGACGACAACAAAGCCCCAACGACATTATAATTAGAAGAGGGAGGACGAAAATTTTCACAAACAGGTCCAGCTAACGAATCGTAGCCTTAAGCTAATAGGACGGAATGGCTAGCCTGGAAATTTTATTAGAAGAACTGAGAGGGTTTCGCCAGGAAACCAAGGAACAACTCTCGACTATTAAAGAGGAAATACGAAAAGCGAACGCAAGGATAAGTGAAGTAGAGGAGCGGTTGGAGAAGACGGAGGAGCGAACCCAGAATACGGAGGAAGTGTTAGCAGAGTTGCTAAAGCTACACGTGAGTCTGGAAGAGAAGCTGGTTGACCTAGAGAGCCGATCCAGGAGGGAGAATGTCAGGATCTATG
>NC_048416.1:6907133-6909896 GCF_013103735.1 Etheostoma cragini
ATATAAAATCAGTAATTCCTGTGGACTAAATATGTCTATTACATGCAAGTACTGTTTCTCTGTGTATTGTACTTTGGCCCAGGATTATGGCAAACTCCCGCTCTTGATTGTGTTTTTCCCCTAACATAAGAAAACTCAGACCTGACCCTTCATAGCCCCCACTCACTCTTCTGTTATGGTTGTTCAGTTATTATACAAAAAAAACAAAAAAACCTGGTTGGGCTTATGTTTTTCAGTCTCATACTTCCAATGTGGTGGAAGCTGGATTGTACAAAATAATTGTAATTTTGCCTTTCCAAATAAAAAATTAATTAAAAAAAAAAAAAAAGTATGTTTATTATAAACCAAAACAAGCCATAAATTCATGTCTAATCCACATAGTTTTAAGTAACTCTAAATAAATTATTTTAAGTAGCAGTTTCAGCTGGATACTCGGATCACCCCTAGTGGTTAGAGAGTCCGATGTAATCCCTCCACCTAGTCCTTGGTCTTCCCCGAGGCCTCCACCCAGCTGGACATGCCTGGAAAACCTCCCTAGGGAGGCCCCCAGGATGCATCCTTACCAGATGCCCAAACCACCGCAACTGGCTCCTTTCAATGCAGATCAGCAGTGGCTCTACTCCGAGCTCCTTAAGATGACTGAGCTTCTCACCCTATCTTTAAGGGAGACGGTAGCCCCCCTCCTGAGGAAGCCCATTTTCTGACCGGTAGATCGAAAGCTTTGCCTTCTTGTTCAGCTCTGTTTTTGTCACAACGGTGCGATAAATTGAATGTTATACTACACCCGCTGCACCGATTCTCCAACCAACCTCACGCTCCATGGTCCCCTTACTCACAAACAAGACCCCAAGGTATTTAAACTCCTTCGTTGACTAATTGAGTTTGGTGCTGTTAAAGTCCCCAACAATAATAACGAGAGAGTCCAGGGGCCTGTTGCACGAAAGTAGAATAAAGATATCCAGGATAAGTGAAAAAGCGCAGCTTGACTTAGTGTGATCTGCTCATCGCGGCTTAATCGGTTGCACGATTGCCAAGCCAGGATGAACAGGTGAAGCTATGTCAAGCCAGGTGTAGATAGCTGGGATAAGTGCACGTTCACGGCTTTCTCACATAGACCATGGTATCGATCACAGATTTACTGATGCAGAATTGAGAAGACGCATGCGCCATATGTTTCACCCAATGAGCAGAAGCTTAAATGGAAAGTAACGAGGAGGGGAAGGATTTAATATGGAGAAAGGGAAATACGGCTCTTATCAAACGGAGAGAAAAAGCCGAACAGACGCGGACGCAACTTAATGTGTAGGGTGTAAAAATATCTCCTTAGGCTATAGTCACTCCACATTTTACAAAGTTGTAGGCTACACTGTGTTTTAACTGCTTTAAATATGCTAGTTTCATGTTTCTGTTTTTTTGTGATAAATGTGCTGGTTTTACTGTATAGTGTATACTGTATAGAGAACATGTTTTACAACCATAGGCTATATCGAATTCTTTGTAGGCTAAAATTAATATTTATACAGAACAATCAGAAAGGGACAACAACTAGAAAAATGAATAAGTGACTTCAAAACACTTTGTGAGCATTTGTAAAACAATATTCATGGGTTATTCTTCTGACAAGTGACCGCACCAAAATAAAAAGATTAAGAACCATTGCATTGTTCCCGGTCTGATGAACGTAAACTACACTACATACGTAGGCCTACTGTATATGGGCCACGTTATTGGTCCAGGGATGTGAGACTAATTGAGAAGGTTATGAAACCAATGTAAGCTATAATAAAAAACATTGTGCCTACATATTAAGGAGTAACGCAAACTGTCCTTTATTAGAGAAGGATAAGCAACAAGAAAATTAAATCATGAATGTATTCCCTGACCAGTCTGCCATTAATATCATTTGGGAATATCACTACATTAATAAAGGAGGGTTCGGCCGATAGTCGAACCTCGGATTGAAGAGGAACAATGCGGATTCCGTCCTGGTCGTGGAACAACGGATCAGATCTTTACTCTCGCAAGGATCCTGGAGGGAGCCTGGGAGTATGCCCAACCAGTCTACATGTGTTTTGTGGATCTGGAGAAGGCGTATGACCGGGTCCCCCGGGAGAAACTGTGGGAGGTGCTGCGGGAGTATGGGGTGAGGGGGTCCCTTCTCAGGGCCATCCAATCTCTGTATGACCAAAGCGAGAGCTGTGTCCGGGTTCTCGGCAGTAAGTCGGACTCGTTCCAGGTGAGGGTTGGCCTCCGCCAGGGCTGCGCTTTGTCACCAATCCTGTTTATAATATTTATGGACAGGATATCGAGGCGTAGTCGGGGCGGGGAGGGGTTGCAATTTGGTGGGCTCAGGATTGCATCACTGCTTTTTGCAGATGATGTGGTCCTGATGGCATCATCTGCCTGTGACCTTCAGCACTCACTGGATCGGTTCGCAGCCGAGTGTGAAGCGGCTGGGATGAGGATCAGCACCTCAAAATCTGAGGCCATGGTTCTCAGCAGGAAACCGATGGAGTGCTTTCTTCGGGTAGGGGGTGAGTCTTTACCCCAAGTGAAGAAGTTTAAGTACCTTGGGGTCTTGTTCGCGAGTGAGGGGACAATGGAGCGTGAGGTTGGTTGGAGAATCGGAGCAGCTGGTGCGGTATTACATTCTGTTTATCGCACCGTTGTGACGAAAAGGGAGCTCAGCCAGAAGGCAAAGCTCTCGATCTACCGGGCAATTTTCGTTCCTACCCTCACCTATGGTCATGAAGGCTGGGTCAT
>NC_048416.1:6909996-6913000 GCF_013103735.1 Etheostoma cragini
GCCCTTCATTTGTTTAAAGTAGATTTGGGTGTCCTTTTTTTTTTTTTTTTTTTTTTATTATTATTCCCCCTCGGAAGAGGGCTTTTTGAGTCATTGAGGTCTACCCCAACATGTTTGTTCAGTTTTCATTCTGATTTTACTAGGTCTAAAAATGGTTATGAGTATGTAATGCAGATTGAATGTCTAAAGGGTCTTGGCTTACTTTAGTGCTGTCTACCGAGCCGGTGATGCCTTTGTTGGTGTGGGTTATTATTGTATAATTGCAAATGGCTCAATGAGAAGTATGTCAGGTAGTGTCATTGTCTGTACTGTATGGACCTGTAAGATCAAAATAAAAAAAGAATGAAAAAAATAAAAAAATAAAAAAAATCATACATCGTGATTTCCGTATTTTTTTTAGATTATGTCTCTCACAGTGGCCATGCACCTACGATGACAATTTCAGACCCCTCCATGATTTCTAAGTGGGAGAACTTGCCAAATAGCATGGTGTTCAAATACTTATTTTCCTCACTGTATCTATGTGTGTGTTCTCGTGTCTCCATGTGACCAATTTTTGTTCAAGTACTGATGTCTACTCCTGAGCTTTTGTGAATATACTTGGCAAGGAATCCTTTTAAACAATAAACAAAACAGTGACTTGGCACTTGAGAAAGCCTTCCCAAAATAGTGTACTTATGAATTCATAACAACAAACGCACATGCAAGTCCAGTTGTTTGCTTTTGGTTGTCTGGTTCAGTGTCTCGTCTAACATAATAACAAACGCACCACATTTTGGACTGCTGTGATGAGCTATTTTTTCAAATATGGCGCCAGTCCAAATTTAGTCTGGTCTTGTCTTTTCCACAGTACAAGCCCCAAATCTGGAAACATGGCTTGGAACACTTCTTCAATCCCATCATTTGACCTGTATGAATTGTGGCTTGTCAAGGTCCTCAGCACCCAAATCACCTCTGCTCGGTGTGTTGGCGTAGAGCCAAACATTGTTTGTAGGTCAGCTGACATTGTTGGTTGTGTATTTCCCATCGTAACATCTAGCGTTGTAGCGTTGACATTTTTGCTAGCGGTGGAAATGGCGGAGCAGAAACTAGCAATGGCGGGTCGCCGACGTGCCTTAATGTATTCTCTGTGTTTTTTACTTACGTACTCTATACGATAATAAGTGGACCTTTAAGCTTTGATTATCTACAAAGGTGTACAAGGTTTACAATGCAAGTCAAAATCTGACATTTGTAGGGGATAAAAGGCAACAGATGTCTTGCACTCAACTACACTGTGTGCAGTAATGCTTTAAATATAATAAGAAAAACAAACTGTTGAATGTAAATGATTGAAAAAATATATATAAGACAAGATATACATACAACTGTGGTAATGTTGAGAACCATAGAAGCAAGAGAGACAAATCAACAAAGGAGTCAGATTTTGAAAGTAGAGTGATTATTAGAGATGTGTTTTTTGCTGGTTTCCCCTAATGTTGTGAAATGCCTTATGACATATTTTGCTACTTGTATGGCAAAGTCAGTTTTGTTGCCAAGTATATATGGATTGAATTGAATTTTGTTAATGGCATTCAAGATTAACACAGTCCACTGCGGACGCATGCAGGATAAATACATGTTTTATAATGCTTCATAACTGCGACCTCTCTCCACGTCTCATATTTATTTAGAATGCGTTTTTCGCATTCACATTTACAGTGCTTGTGCTAAAAAAATCAACTCTAGATCACTGACAAAAGAACACAGAAAATATGTGTGATGAACCTGGCAAGAAAGACAGAAAGAAAGAGCAATGGGAACAAATGAGTGTAATGGAAACAGAGGACCACATTTACTCGGCCCAATAATTTTACTTTATACTTTCATAGGTTGAAAACACCATGGAATTTGCCGGGGACACAGACGTGGGATCAGAGCGGGAGCACTGGTGAAATTAAGGAAGTGGGGACTTTGCACCTTGCTTCCAGCCATTCACTTGGCAAACCTCTGGTGACCGGCAAATATGATGGATAAGCTCCTGCTTCTCCACCAAAACAACTTAGACTTTTACAGATGCGCTGCCCTTTGTTTCACTGAAACCTGGCTCTGTGAACACATCCAGGACAGCGCACTTCAGCTGCCTGGTTTCCAATCCATCCGGCCGGACCGCAACACAGAGCTTCCGGGGAAAAGGAAAGGCAGAGGAATCTGCTTCTACTTAAACAAAGGTTGGTGAACAGATACTACAGTGCTGAAAAAGACGTGCAAACCTCATTTAGAGACTCTTTATAAACTGTAAGGCCTTCTACTCTCCGCCGGAGTTCTCCTTGTTTGTAATGGTCGGTGTTTACATACCACCATAAGCCTGCGTAGCTAGCCAACCAGATAACAGACAGAGATAAAACACCTGGGGCCTGTTGCACGAAACTAGGATAAGGGATTAAGCCGGGCTATTCAAGTTATCCTGGCTAAATTTAGCTTGGAGTCGGTTGCACAAAACCGAATTGAATTAAGCCCAGCCAAGTAACCATGGAGATTTATTCTTTGCGGCTAGCCTGGTCCAGAGCAGGCTAACAGCCAGGCTAAGATTAATCCTGGAGTCTCATGTGTCAAATCAGCTGCGGCTCTGATCCGAAATAAACGTGTTTAACAGTTATTCCGTTGTCTTCTGCATGTGTTCTGCTTTATTTTTATTAACATGCATTAGCCTACTTGTCATTATTGTTGTCGCGAGTTGGATTTAAACCCTAATACAGCTGTTTAGATGTTTAGGAATGGCACTGGCACCCTGATGCGGAGTGGGACTTTTCACGGTGGGACGGTACTGTTTCGAGGCTGCCTGGCGTGTGGCCGCTGCCCGGTGGCCGCTGCCCAGTGGCTGGTGACCAGTGGCCGCTGCCCGGTGACCGGTGGCAGCCGCCTGCCGGCAGACCTACGTGTCGCATCAGTGTCCACTCTCTCTGTAAAAGTAGAGATGAGCAGCGCAGCGTCCGTGGTCTCAGCTTCAGGTTTATACAGGACG
>NC_048416.1:6913100-6926871 GCF_013103735.1 Etheostoma cragini
CCTCTCTCTACTGGGAGACCCGAGCGAAAAAAGAAAAAGAAAATAACGACTCAACGGACTCACCCGTCATACTTTCAGCTAACTCGCACCCAGCGATTTTCAGTTAACAGTCAACCTGAATCCTGGTGTCTAAAAGCCTGTAATTTTTCCTTGAAATCCGAAGCTCTGCCAGCTCTGTGCCGGTTCCCTGGTCTCTTGACGGTATGCCGCGTGAACCGCTGGATCCGCTCCAACAGCGAGTCCGGGTGTTTAATTACCGACATCGGGAACCCCCTCTTCGCCATATCCTCCGTAGCCTCCTCCGCCGAACCATACATCACAGTTCCTTCCTGGTAGAAAACTCTAAGCCTGGCAGGGAATGGCGTCTGAAATCGGATTTTCTTCTCCTTCAACACCGCTTTTGCTTCGGCATACTCCCTTCGCTTTTTCAAGACATCCGGCGCGTAATCGTGATCGAGATTGACTCTTTTCCCAAGGTGTTGAAATCCTCGCTTTTGCCAAGCCATTCTCAACAGCTCTTCTTTCATCCTGTAGCTTGACATCTTGACAACGATGGACCTAGGCGTGGCTTCCCCGGGCGTCCTCGGCATCAAGGCGCGGTGAGCTGTTTCCACTCGAAGTTCAAATGTAGCTGGAAGCTCCCAGCCCTCCCGCAGCAAGCTCGCCACATACATCACCATCGATGTGGAATTTTCCTCCGCACCCTCTTTTACGCCGTGAATTCTGATATTTTCTCGCCTGGAGCGGCCCTCTAAGTCAGTCAACTTAGCGTCTAGGTGTATCTGAAGGTGTAGCAACTCCTGCACGGTATCCTCAGCCACTTGTAACCGCGTTTCAGTCGCGTCAATCCTCCTCTCCGCCTCTTCGATCCTAGTATTGGATTTATTAATTTCTTCCCGAATCGCATTCAGCTGCTGACTGCTGTCTTTTCTGAACTCTCTCAGCTCTTTAAGTATGAGGCCAAAGTCCCCGGTCTCACTTTGACCCGCTCCGAGTTGCGTATGCGTTTCATCATCGTCCTCCTCCATTAACATTGCGCTGCTAGGCGATGAAGTTTGGCTAGCTCCTTCGACGTCGAATAACTCCGTCTGCTTTGACTTTTTGTTTTTCCCTTTGGGCATTCTCAAAACCCACTGTCTTAAATCACCCTGAAAACTAAGTTTGTTTCTATATAATCGTGTTGTAGTGGGTAAGTTTGTCCGAGATTGTCGGGAGCACTTTCTCTAAGCCGCCATCTTCTGGTTCGTCAAACCGGAAGTCCGATGTATGATTTTTTAACTATTTATTTGTATGATACAGCTGCAAATAAGTATTTGAACACCTGAAAAGAATCAACGTTAATATTTGGTACAGTAGCCTTTATTTGCAATTACAGTGGTCAAACGTTTCCTGTAGTTTTTTACCAGGTTTGCACACACTGCAGAAGTGATTTTGGCCCACTCCTCCACACAGATCTTCTCTAGATCAGTCAGGTTTCTGGGCTGTCGCTGAGAAACATGCAGTTTGGGCTCCCTCCAAAGATTCTCTGTTGGGTTTAGGGTTGGATACTGGCTAGGCCACGCCAGAACCTTGATATGCTTCTTAAAGAGCCACTCCTTGGTTATCCTGGCTGTGAGCTTCGGGTCATTGTCATGTTGGAAGACCCAGCCTTGACCCATCTTCAGTGCTCTAACTGAGGGAAGGAGGTTGTTCCCCAAAATCTCACAATACATGGCCCAGGTCATCCTCTCCTCTCCTTAATACAGTGCAGTCGCCCTGTCTCATGTGCAGAATAACACCCCCGAAGCATGATGCCACCACCCCCATGCTTCACAGTAAGGATGGTGTTCTTGGGATGGTACTCATCATTCTTCTTCCTCCAAACACGGTTAGTGGAATTATGACCAAAAAGTTCTATTTTGGTCTCATCTGACCACATGACTTTCTCCCGTGACTCCTCTGGATCATCCAAATGGTCATTGGCAAACTTAAGACGGGCCTTGACATGTGCTGGTTTAAGCAAGGGAACATCCGTGCCATGCATGATTTCAAACCATGACGTCTTGGTGTATTACCAACAGTAACCTTGGAAAGGGTGGTCCCAGCTCTTTTCAGGTCAATGACCAGCTCCTCCCGTGTAGTTTCTCTGCTGATTTCTCACCTTTCTTAGGATCATTGAGACCCCACGAGGTGAGATCTTGCATGGAGCCCCAGTCCGAGGGAGATTGACAGTCATGTTTAGCTTCTTCCATTTTCTAATGATTGCTCCAACAGTCAACCTTTTTCACCAAGCTGCTAGGCAATTTCCCCGTAGCCCTTTCCAGCCATGTGGAGGTGTACAATTTTGTCTCTAGTGTCTTTGGACAGCTCTTTGGTCTTGGCCATGTTAGTAGTTAGATTCTTACTGATTGTAGGGTTTTGGACAGCTAACAACCTCAAACAGGTACATCTAATTTAGGATAATAAATGGAGTGGCGGTGGACATTTTGAAGGCAGACTAACAGGTCTTTGAGGGTCAGAATTGTAGCTGATAGACAGGTGTTCAAATACTTATTTCAGCTGTATCATACAAATAAATAGTTTAAAAAAAAACAACCAAAAAAGCTTCTGTTAAGAAACTTATGTAAACCTGTTGAAATGACAGAAACGAGGTTAAAACATCCCAAAAAGATCAGAAGAGGCCAAAACGCACGTTTCCAGCATGGAGATATGTGTTTAACAGCTTTTGTTAAGTAACCAATGTGAAACTGTTTAAATGACAGAAACAAGCTTAAAACATCAGAAAAAGACCAGAAGAGGCCGAACACACGTTTCCAGCATGGAGATCTGTGTTTAACAGCTTCTGTTAAGAAACAAGGTTAAAACATCACAAAAAGATCAGAAGAGGCCGAAACGCACGTTTCCAGCATGGAGATGTGTGTTTAAGCAGAATTTCTGAGCCCTCCATTATTTCTAAGTGGGAGAACTTGCCAAATAGCAGGGTGTTCAAATACTTATTTTCCTCACTGTACATACACACACACATAAACATTATCACACCACAAAACACTCTTACATACTGCTGTCTGTTCTCTGTCCATGATGAGTCCTCCACAAGCAACCCATCCGAGTCTCTCTCTCTCTCTCTGTGTCTGTTACACACACGTTTACACTTTCTGGGTGTAAACACTTGTCCAAGCCAATGTAATCTCAGTCTTAAACCCTCCATCAGGGTAGATTGTCACATAGGTTTGTTCTCTCATGTAAACAACTTGATTTTCTATCTTGGTTTTAGTTTGTGCCCATCCAAATTTATTATGATCTTCTGGAAAAACTCAAATGTGTAGTTGAGTTAGTCTGTAAAACTCAGATCAAAGGCATACATTTCTGTATCCTCAGTCAACAGTGCCTGAACACCAAAAACACTACAAGTGTTTAATATTGACGGACAGAGGAATAAGAGGACAACTTCATCACATTGGGGGAAGTGACAATTAGCCAGTTAACCATAAGGCTTTGCCATTATAAATATAGTGCGCCATGGAAGGAAGTAAGAGGGGGGAACTGTTCAATCCTACATGAAAAACATATTGTGATGAATTTACCAGATATTCTTTGAAGAAGGTGCCTGGACCTTCATTGAGGTAGATGACGAGGCCTCTCAGGATACCCCCTACTGGTGTTGATGTTGTCACACTGAAGCAGGGCTGAAAAAAATGAGACTCAACAGGGTGGCTACAGGTATAAACAAGTTACATTTATGACTTTTTAATACTTTTTAATACCAGTTATAAATGAAATGTAAGAACAAAGTAATTGCTGTCCTTTTATGTTCCAGGTGACCTTTACGTGAAGCTATATTTAAATGACTTTCTTGCTAGTTATAATCACGCAGAATGTTTTGTGATCATTTTTTTTCTTTTGCTAGTCTTAACAGTGGACTACAAAACTTGTTTATGTTAGCAGCTATGATAACACATCAACCACCAAGGCCCTTTTCAGTTTAAATGAAAAGTGGGGAATTTTGTGTTTGCCATAGCCTATTGGTTGTAGATGCCAATTGCATATTTTGGGCTTTCCCTTCATGTAATTGATGTAATTGTAGTTCCAGGTAAGCAACGACAAACTCAAACTCAACTTCACTAAGGGACACATTAAAAAATGTGTGCGCTATAGTGTATTTGTTGTTTTTGATTTGGGATAGCTGGGCATTCATTTTTACCAGTACACTGTTAATTCAAGTTCATATACTTGTATTTTATCTAGTAAAAAAGTTAATATCTTGATGTATTTGTTTAACATTAGAACTGCCATGACGGTCATTTTGACCGTTTTGAAATTTCTATATCTAATAACTTTGCTGGATAAAAAAATAAAATCCTGCTGGTTCCTGACTTTTCCTAAAAGGCTCTATATTTTAATTTAAAATAGTTTTTATATATATTACACACTAGGCAAAGAAAATAAAATCACTTTTACCTATTTCATCCATACACGGTCATATTGACCGCTCGGATTTTCGCGGTATTGTTTTTAATCTTTCGCGCGGTTGAAGATGCATATTGGTTCCTTAGTTACTATAAGAGTCTCTGCCAAAGAATCGTCATAAGCGGTCTCGAGTAACAAGTGTGGGAATCAGCGATGGGCCGAAGGACAAACCAGAGTCGGTTACGCTAGCCTCCACCGTGAATACGGCGTGAATGGACTCCGTTCTGAAGCGCCCCGGGGTGCTCGCTCTGTGGAAGGAGCGGTACACGGAGCTAGATGGTCGGTGGCTGCCTACGTGTTTATACAACTTTATACATCCTCAAAATACATCCTCAAACTGGCTGCAATTGCACACATCATCTCTAAGGAGTGCACCAGCAGTGAAATTGTTCGGAGGAAGTTCAGGCAGCAACTAGCAGAGGAGCTTAGACACGAGTTTAGAGAGGAAAAAGGGAGCGGAGCACGGTCCGAGCAACGCTGCGCACCACAGCAGAAACCAACACGGAGGCAGTGACATGTTACGTTAGGTTATAAATGTTCAAAGAAGATACTTTTAGGTGTTATTCGCGTGTTATAAGTTATGTTGAATGAATTTACATACCATATTTTCCAGATGTGAATGAAATAATTACGTTTTACTATGCCATGATATGAATAATTGAAACACCTGGGCAACTCAAGTGTATAATTAAACTCGTTAAATTGTACATTTTGGTGTTATTTTGTTTTTCTAAAGGTATCTTAACACAATACCTGCATTAATATTGCAATTAGGTATTTATCATGACAGATAATAGAGTTTGGAATCTGGCGGTCAAAATGACCGCTCACGGCAGTTCTAGTAGTTATGGAATCCCGGCACTTCTAGTGTTAAAGATGCCCTCCAGACATTATTAGTATTAAGACGCACACAAATGAGCATGGAAAAATAATTTGTCTTTTTTGTTTACTTAGAAAAAGGATACATTTCACATGTAAATCCTTAAAAGGGGAATTTACTCCAACTCATAGATTATAATTTCCAGAATCTTTATATTTGCACATTTATAAACCTTTACTGCTGGATGCAAGATGTCCAGTGGTGCAGGAACATTCAAATGTGACATGCATGAAGTACTGCAAACACATGTTAAGTGTATGTGCGCTTTACAGCTTCAAGTTTCTACATCTCATTGATATTAATTGAATCAGGGTTTAGACTCGAATTCTAACTTCAATTGTGGACCGTGCTCTAAAAACTAAATGTTTGCCCTGCAGCTTTCATTATCTGGAAGGATAAAACAAAACAAACACAGTCCTAATATAAACCGTGCCTTCATTTTGTAATATTATTCTCAATCTGTTCCTTCGTGTCTGCCTGATGCGTTGAAAACTGTAAACAGGGGAAATCTTAAATTAAAAGGATTTGAAACTTTTGAGACTTATTTTGTAGTTTATAATTTCCTAAAATGTGTTTTACCAACCGCAATAACCCTACTAAACTTGAACTGAACTGAATTGTAATATCAAAGAGGAGAGAAAAGAAAAATCAAATGTTTGACAGATGAATGCATGGAGGACAAAAAACCTTCTCTTATTGAAACTAGTTAAATTACTTTTGTTCTGGAAAAAAAGTTCACTTTTTAAATACTACACGCGCCTTAAAAGAACCGATATTGTAAATCTTGCCGCTTTTTTTTAATAAAAAATGGTCTCTTCAGTTGTCATGTAACTGCAATCAATAAAAGCAGGCGTATTATCTTCTCTGTTGTGTTCATTCAAGCACTTTGTGTATTTTGACAACTTGTCTAGTGGTTAAAACCTTTTTTGCAAAACTTTGAACATGAGAACCAGGCTGTTTATCTCAATGTCTTCATGTCTCCATGTCATCAAACTGTTGCCATCAATCAATCAATCATTATTTCTACACGACATTTTGTAGAGTTAAATTTAGTTTGTGACGCTTTTTAGACTAATATATTTCAAACAAAGGCATTTTTTTAATAGCTGTACCACTGCAGAAGAGAAGCTGGATCGCTTTGCTGCTATTGTTATTTTTAGTACTATAATCCCTGCTTCATTCATTTAAACATTTATTCAAAAGATGTTATCATGGTTTCATTTCTTTATTTTAATGTTATTATGTTGGTCTTATTAACGGTGAAATATTACAGTCTGCAACACACACAACGAGCGGAGCACATTCATAACATATATTGCACAATGCAATGCAGCCATTCATAGAATTCACAGAATCCGACAGCAAGCAGGCTGCTCTAAAACACACACTATTGCTTCAGTGTACGTGTAAGAGAGGGATTTTGTCACTAGCAACCGTGGGACAAGTTGCCCAGTTTTTCCAGTAAAATATGCACCATGATTACGTGTCTCCAACCATCTGGGTTTTTTAGGTTGTAGGTCCAAAAGAAAAAATACATAATATAAGTAATAATAATTTATTTTGATTTATACAACAAAAATCACAATACATTTAAAAAAGTAATAGTTTTATATATTTGTAATATTAATTGTATGATTCAGATTGCTCAATCTGCCGGTGGGTGAAGGAATCTCAAATGAAGCATAGCCACGGCAGAGCCATCTATGTATTCATGGCAGACAGCCCAAAAAAATATTGAAGGTTCAGAGGTCAGACTTACATATGTTACTCTCCAGGTTAAGACCTTCCCAGTTATGTGTTTGGTTAAGTCCTACGCCAAGGTTTTAAATTTTTTAACAGAAAAGAACTTCACACTTCTATAATAACAAAAATAGGTTTAATAACTGGCAACACTAGTCCATCATGAGTCAAAATGAGCTAAGCCATACAGCTTCTCTGCTGCAGTCTCGACTAACAGAAAAAAATGTGGTGCAGCCACAAAAGACTGTTCTTCTTGAAACACATTAGTTTAAAAATCATGCTAAGAATCACACAAAAATCGTGTCCGTGTGCACAAATCAGTAGATTCAATTTCGTGACTAGATTGGTCATGTTTCATGAAGACACAAAAAGAGATCCCACCGAGGGATTATGTGTATAGTTTAAAAAGTTATGACCTTGAAATCGATCCTCAGGGAAGCCCACAAGTTTTTTAGAGTATCTGGAAAAAAAATCACCAATCAGCACAAATAGCTCTAATCTAAGAAACAAACCAGTTAAACCCATCCCAGACATTCTAATGTCAGTTTCTATAAATGAATGTCAATGAAGAAGAAAAATAAAAAGTTAATTGTAATATAGATCCTGATATTTACTTGGGCTGTCTCTATAATAGTAGCCCAAAAAAGAGACCAAACTTATGTTTTGTGATAAATATCATTGAATGTACACCACTTTTTCTAAAAATTATTTTTAAAATTTAGGATTTAAGATTGGTCTGGAGCTACTGGGTGACCCAAGCTACAATAGAGGCTTTACAAATGTAGACTTACTCTACAGTCACATTAGCTACAAGAGACAGGGACAAAGGGACAGGCTGCCACTCATTTTTCAATGGGAATGGCAAGCGATGAACTTGCTGCTGCCACGAAAAAGGCGGCGGAAAAATAGACAAGAATTCTATTTTATGCAAATGCTGAGTGATGCGACAAAGCGACTGCAAATTGGAGTGAAGGCACCGTGACTTATGTACGTTGATTGCTTGAGTCAAAGAAAATCATTAAAGGTGGTGGAAACACTTCAGGACATCATATTTCTGTATATATCTGATAAGTTTGGTATGTATCACATATTTTGTTATTATTGAGAAATGAATACTTTTAAGTACAAAAACTTGCTCAGGTTTATTGGCATTCATTTGAAGTGCTCATATTGTGTTATTTGGCTTTTCCCTTTTGTTTGATGTGTTATATGTCTATTTGCGCACGTTATAGGTTTACAAAGTTAAAGAGCCCAAAGTCCATCTGAAGGGACTTACCATCTTCCAGAGAAATTACTGTTCACAAACTGCTCCAAACAGCTCTATTGTAATCCAGTCTTTACTTCCATGAAAAATGTGTGCATCAATCTGTAACACAGGTTATAATGCTAGCCTAGCTACTAGCGTGGCACGTCCCCATACTCTGCAACTGACACGCTAGCAGTGCTTACCTAGGTACTGCGCATATGCGACTCCCAACAAAGATGGAACAGAAGTGCGTTACCGCACTCAGTGGCTCAAACCGAGAGCTCAACACACTGGGTGAAAAGAGGAGCTGCAGCAATGTGCAGTATGGCAAAAATATTTTTTAAACATTAAACTACATAAACCTATACTGGTAGAACCTGCAAAACAGCCTAGGAAGGAACTTGTTTTGCCGGAACATGTGCTAGTTCAAAAGTTGTTTTAGTTGTTCAACAGAAAACTCAGATCGGACAGATAGTCTAGCTAGCGGTCTGGATTTACCCTGCAGAGATCTGAGGACCAGGTAACCTTAGTTGTTAGAAATCGACCGGAGTTTAAAATGCCAACCCAAAGAAACCGGAAGGTGACGGACATCCGCACGGAATTAGGGAAATCTAGCGGAATTCCCGGCGACACCTGAACAATCTAAGAAATGAAAGGTGGTTGATATAGACTAGCCCATGATAGATGATGAAAGACAGATGGTTCATCCAAATTACCTGCCAATTAAGTGCCTGCCCTTTTCCAAAGAGTTTCCAAGGATGGCTTCTTAAATGTTTCCGTCTAACAAACCATCTGGAACGGTTAATGATATGCTATTATCAAATAAAAAAAATTGTAAAAAAGGGGGCTTTAAAGAGTGTTTTAACGCCAAGCCGAAAGGTAAATACATTTTATATCCTATATATTTAACTATCCATCGTGAGAGACAAAGTCATGGGAATGCATTGATAAATTTGTGAAGTACTTTTCTTATATTTTATCAATTTAAGTTTGGCATATTTTGATGTCAGTTTTTTAAGAGTTTTGATGTAGCTATAAATTATACATTTTAATAATTATATAAAAAAAATATGTATCATGTATTGTGCGTAACTATTCAGATGATCCAGTCTAATAAACCACTTACCAAAAACCCAGTAGTGGCCAAGACTCCAAAGAACCCAGAGGTCACAGGGAAATGGTCTTGAGGGTGATAGTAGTGTGAAACAATAACAATTATACTCAGGTGCTGACTCTTGTGTTTCCGATAAATGAAGTTGGTGGATATGTGATACTATCCTCACTAACACAACTAGCCTTTAGGAAAATAAAGCAACCACTGCAGCTCTGGCTATTTCTCAGTGAATTCTAGGTACTGCTCAGTAAATGAAATCTTCAAATGCAGAGGGAATGGGAAAACATTGGCTGAGCTCAGCGCCGGTAGGTAACAAACCTGACAAGTGGCTGCAAAAGTGACCATGTCAGCAGCTAATAGGAACAAGGAGGGCTACTTCATCACTTTCTCAAGCAGAACTTTGACTGTCCCTAAACACTGATTGTGGTTTGGATACATTGGCCTGGAATGTGTAATGATGATGTTCTTGTGCATGTAAGTGAAAAACCTGCAACCTGTGCTGGCTTCCAACTAGATGGGACCGTCACCTGAGCAACAACAATATTTGTGTGCACATTTGAGGTTTAACAGAGCACCATGAAGTTATGACTTACACACATTCATGTTCAGTCACAAAAAACATGCAATTTTGCAATTTGCAACTACATTCAGTAATTTGTGGTGTCTTTGGTCTTGTCCCCTTTGCTCATGGGCAATGTTGGGTCTCTGTAAATTATAAATGATTATCTCGACCCAGAAATGGTCAAATGAGACCTTATTAAGCTAAGGTTTAAAGAAAACATTTCAAAGAATGACCATTATTTTGCTTTCAACCTTTTGTTGAACAAAGAGCTTATTTAGTGGGCTCAGAAAATAAAGAATTTTTTTCAACAAGGGGTCTTCATTTGACCATCAGGAGCTAACATGTTGGGCCTGCTGGATTCACAGTTGTCTAACATTAACTGTCCAATATTAATGTAAACTGCTGTAGTAGGAAGAAGGAAATGGTAGCGAGTAGTATGAAACCAAAAATCTACTTTAGAAGGTTGGTTGGTGTGGTAAATGGGTTAAACAACACAAGATTTTCACCCTTTCACCTACTTCCATTCTTGTTCCATGTGTTACTGACATTTTGGAATCCCACCCACAATCTTTTCCTAAACACTAACACTAACTGCCCCGTTCTTCTGCCTCATGTCACAGTCATCAACTGTAACCCAGAGCTACAGTCCATATTACATTAGGCTACAATATTGGATAATTGTATTAGCATTTTTTCTAAGCCACACATACGTTACATACACAACTTTTATTTATTTTATTTCAAGGCTATTCAACCATAACCAAATCTACCTTAAATAAATGAGATTTATAGGAATCTAGTAAAACTCTTAAAACTAAGAGTAACATTAATAATTCAGCTAAGTTTTTGTATTTGGCCAAACCCACACTGTCTCCTGATGTTGTCCCGTAACATTTAGGTACCTTGAGGTCCAACAATTAGATTGTGTAGATTGTGCTTAGTGTTAACATGCTGCATTTTATCAAAACTAAAACAAGGCGTACATCTCTTACTGCTAATTGAAAACTCTGGGGTGATAATCCATCATGTGAAGACCATGAAAATCTGCACTAAGTGTATAGGCAGTCAATGCTGTTGTCAGTTTCACTCCAAACCGAAGTGTAGATAGTGTAGCGGTGCAACTTGACTACTCACTTATACAATATTGGTTTCATCTTATTCCTCTCTCCACCAAACCAGCCTCCTCCTGTCCTAGTTTTGTATTACCATTATTAGTAATGGTACCTTTTACCTTGTGCTGTTCGTGTATCCCATATATCAGTGCAATGTACCTGTTGGGTTGTGTTCTGTATGGCCATAGGGGATCATTGCACTCCCTGCTTGAATCCAGTGGTATGTCTTGGATTTACAACTGAGTGCCTTCAGGAGCAGAGCCTATTTCACCAAAACAAAAGTATAAATGTTCTGACCTGACCTGTTATGGTTCGGTATTTTGTTATATATTTCACCCTTGTTAATGTGTTTTTTTAGTCTTTGGTTGCTCCCTTGTCTTGTCTTGTTATGGTTTCTGTCTTGTAGTCTCTTGTTGCGACAGTCTGGATTATCCGGGATTTGGGTTTTCGCTTCTACTTAAAGGAGAATTCTGGCCAATTTTTATGTTAATCTTGATCAATATAAATATGCGAGTACTTTCGATTGGAAAAAACCCGACCTGAATCGGTGCAGGCAACACTGAGTAGCTACAGCTACGTGTACAAGCTTCCAGTTTTATAGTGTCTTTGTGCCTCTCAACAGACACACATCTGTACAACATGAACAGGGCCCTTACATAACATCAAGATGTGTTTTAAACTCAGACATTGTTTTAATTCACCTACCCTGTCTTGTTTTTGCTGGTGGGTGGCTTGCTTGCCTGGTTAGCTGCTAGAGCTAGCTGCTAGCTGTTAGCTGCTATTAATAAGCGTGATCAGCCAGGCTTTTGTGAAAATCATAACGCATCAGTTCCGTGTGTATTTGTAGCTCATCGATTTTGTGTGTGATGGATCTGGTGTTGGTGAGTAGGAGGCTTGGCAGTGTTGATGTGTGTGCTAGATTCCTTAGCCAGGCAGGCAGCCTTCACTCAATCCCATTGTACAGATTTAGACTCTGAATCAGGTTTAGACCACAGTCTATAATTTACTTGTTACTCCACTCAATCTGACGGTGCCGGTTGGGGGTGTGATGAACAATGGCAATAACAGTCACAATAAAGATACTGGAACAATGACCAGAAATAGTAGTTGTAGTAGTAGTTCATGGCATTGCAGGGAGTTACAGGGCAAAGCAGGACGTAGCAGGGCACCACAGAGCGTAGCAGGGTTTAATAGGGCATCGAAGGATGTGTAGCAGGACCACGGCGACAGCTGCAAACATGATTATGGTGCCACCCTGATCCAAGGATTCTGGGCGAAAAAGAACATAAGTACTTAGTAACAAGCGTTTCTTCGACATAGATGCACACAAATGGAAGAGAGAGGAGAGAGGAGCTCAGTGTGTCAAAGGAAGTCCCCTGGCCGTCTAAATCTATTACAGCATAATTAATAGAGGCAGGTTAAGGGTAGTTTACCTGATAGAGTGTGCACCTCATGTACAGAGGCTTTATCGTTTAGCGCACTGGCTACAGGTTTATTTCCTTTGTTGCCTGTTTTTCCCCCTCTCTCCCCTTTCATCTCTAAGTTGTCCTATCAAGTAAATGCCTAAAATGCCAATAGTATACATAAAGTAATATAAAAGAAGACAAAAGAAAGACATTATTAATCCCCCACAGGAAAATTACATTGTTTCCCTCTGTTGTTAACATCAGTCACATTACACATTGCCCAGGACCTATACATGTAATAATGGAGATGTCAGAGTGAGGGTAGTAGCCCCAGGCAGTTTGCGGTTTGGTGCCTTGCTTAGAGGCACCTTGGCAGTGCCCAGGACGTGAACTTGCGCCTCTCCAGTTTCCAATCTACACTCCATTTGAGGATGACTTGAACTGGTGACCCTCACTTTTCCAAGTTTCTACGGACTGAACTACTGCCACTCCAAAGATAAGCTACACACACACACGCACACACACACACACACACACACACACAACAACTGAATGCATAATCACCTCCAGGGTTACACCTGGCAGAAATAACAATTCACAATTAAGCTTGCACTTGAAGGACCGAAAAACAACATCCAGCCCTCTAGAGGGAAATATGCAGATGTAATGCTTCCTGCAGTGACCAACATTACATTGCACTTTCTTCTCCTTTAATGGGTACCTTTGTTTTCCTTAGCTCCTGCTGGTGAGGTCAGAGAAAGCAAGGATGCTTTATGAATTTTATTTGCTCCACACTTATGACGCCAAAAAGAAATATTAAAATATGCAGTGAAGACATCATTAACGGGATGCATAGAGCAGTACAGAAGGTTGTTATTGTTGTAATTCATTTGAAAATAACAATGTTTTGGGTTTAAATTAAATATACTTTACATATATTCAATAAACATCACTTTACCTTCTTTATTAGACTGAATGACACCCTGGAGAGTGTAGTAACAGAGTGTTACTGCCAAGGCCATGGAACACAACATCAACTAACTACAGTTTTTTTTAAAGTGTCCTCGTCTAGCACTTTCACAGTGTAGTATTTCTCCACTGTGTGGAGCTGTTTTCGGATACTGGGCCTTGGCTGTGTGGCTAATAAACTAACCAACTAACTAACTAACTTACTTACTAATTACATCCATCCATTGTTTTAACGCTGAAGATACAACACCACCATAAAACTCGGTAGCCATTGTTCAAGCATTTCAAATATATAT
>NC_048416.1:6926971-6945180 GCF_013103735.1 Etheostoma cragini
TATATATATATATATATATATATATATATATATATATATATAATACGCATTTTCTTGGCTAAAACATTATAATCATTTTGGATTTGGCAAATCATTTATTTGGTCATAAATAGGCTACTACTTACAAGTCAGATACAAGATTAAAATTCTGACATAAACTGGTTTGTTGAAGCACTGAAAACAGTGCAGAGAAAATGTACAGATGTGTTGCAATGTCATACAGAAAACAGCATGCACACTGACCATTCTGTGATTGGAAGAGAGTTGGGAGATGATAGACTGGCTCCTACAATCTAGAACTCCCAACTGTACAAAATCATTTTCATATGTACACACTATGCCAACATCATGACGACTGTCTATCTATCTATCTATCTATCTATCTATCTATCTATCTATCTATCTACCTGTGTTTTAGATTAGAATTGGTGAAATTAACACCAAAACAAGCCCAAATTGTCAAACATTCAATCAAAGAGAATTCTCAGATGCTGGTGGTTGGCTGGCTGAATGTGTGACTGGCAGGGTTGAAGGATGGTGGTGCAGGCTTCCAGTTATGAGGTGAGGACCCTGTCCTGTCATCAGGAACTTGGAGAACAGGAAGAGAGACTAGGGTTTTTGAAGCATAACAGACAGAGGAATCAGGTGGAGGTGGAGGTGGAGCTAGGCCTGAGAGCAATAATGATAGGTGGCATGGCCTTGTAAATGTACTGACCTACTCTTGGGAAAGAAAGATAGTTTGTGGTGCACTTGCGACTCCCAGAAGTTTCCTCTTTCGGAAGGGTGTTGATTGGTGGATAAAGATCTAACAGGCAATAATGAGGTGAGGGGGGTAATAGAAAGACACAAGGCCAGTACAGATCTGCTGGCTAAAGAGGAGAGTATAAGGTAAGGTCAATAAAAATTGGATGTTGAACAGATCTGTGTGTGTGTGTGTGTTTTATATATTGTTAAAAATAAAGCATTTGTGAATAAGATGTAATGAGAAAAAAGCTGGTTTATAGTTAACATTTGGCAACATACTGCCACGTTGTTCAAACAAGCTTATGCACTGTTCATTCTGTTTAAAATCATCGGTAGGCCAATCGTATTTCCACATTCCCCATGTTCCTACTCGCATTTTTTTCTACTATTCTCAATATACTTTACTTAAGGTCAAGAAAAATATTCATGACACAATTACACAAAAGGGTCTTATGACAGCCAATGTAAAACCAACCACTTATGACTTAAATGTAATGTTAAGACATTACGCTTAATAGTTTCTTAAAGATTGGTAATCAGGCCTGCTATGACATGTTTATGACAGGTTATGTAGTCTAGGTTAATGTCAAGTTGTCATTACAAAGACATTGAAAGGTGATATTGTCATGCTTTATGTTAAGGTGTCATAACACAAATATCTCAAACAATGCTAACTTTGCATTAAAAGGGTTCTAATTTATACTCAATGACCACAGTCCTAAACATTCATAAAGACTCCTTCTTGTTCATGGCAGGTGTCATGTCATTATAATGATGGAGTCAGTCTTACGCACACCCCTTTAAATACCAAAATTGAATTACCACTGAAGTGGCTAAAACCCCAAACCGGATGTGTAATGTCTGCAGATTGGCTCCGCTGCATGTCTGCTCCGCTGCGTGTCTGCTGTATGCTCCACCGTCCGTCAACAACCACCAAATCCAGATGTGTTGTGGAACAGCTGCTGCCATGACTGACAGCTGAAGTCTCAAGGACCCACGAGATCATGTAGAACAGAACCACAAAAACAACACCAGTTGTTTCCATCCAGAGGAGGAAACAAATCAGTGCTGTGTTTTCAAGGTGTAGTGCAGGGAAATATGATCTGCCATGAGCACGCTCTATTTCATTTTGGAAATTGTTTTATTGGTTTCTGTGCTTGACTTCCTATCCCGTATCCCACATCTGCTGAATTGCTGCAGAGCTCTCCGGCGTCCGACTGAAATAGAAGCTCTGCGTATCTGCTCCGGAGGGCTGGGGATCGCCGGAGCTGGGACGGAGGCTGACACAGCCGTTCAGCAGTCAGTGGAAGTACACAGATTGACTTTAATGGAAACCTAATAACTCCGCTGTCGTTCCAGAGCGGATTACGCGTTTAGTGGAATTTGGGGATGAGAAACACATGCATTCAAGGTTTATTTTCAGACATGACTTACTGTTGGATGAGGTGGTCACACTACATTGAAATAAACATTTGTATAAACAGACAATTAAAACTCTAGACACAAATTTGATCTTAACTACAAACTTATACATGATATATTTTGTTGTAACATTTTTAGCTATAAAATGATTGAAGCCATTATTTTCTAATGTAAAATGTCAGATTTAGCTATGTTTTACTATGAGTTGCTGCTTGCACCCTATTTTAAATATTTGTGTTTTATCTTTACCTTTCCTTGTTTTGATCTTTTACTTTTTAGGAAGTCTATTATAACATCTGGTCAAGGATACAGATACAAACTAGTGTACTGGCTAATTCTGGCATATTTACAGAAATTTTCATAAATAAACTTGGTTGGGAACAGGTGTTCCAGCCTTCACAGAAAGAGACAAATCCCCTCTCTGTGTCTAACCAGCACTCTATACATGTAATGTTTTCTATAATAATTATAGATAATAATTCTGTTGAAATTAGAAATGAAACACACTGAGTTTGGGATGAAAGGACTGCATCAAATGTCACTTTGCATAGAATACAAAATATATAAACTTATGTTAATAGGGCTGTTACAGAGAAGAGAGTCAAAAAGTATAGGTCTGGTTTCATAAGTGCAGTGGTCATAATAAAGTCAGGGGTTTATCAATCAATCAATAAATGAATGAGAGAATAATAAAAAAACTGCATTCATGGCCATTCATCTGCCTGTGACCCTGTTAAAGACAAGCACTGACAAGATAACGGATGGTTGATATAATAAAAATTTGATTTCAAAAAAAGATAATGGATGGTTGGATGGATGGATATACAGCAATCCAATATAATAGAAAATAACATGCTGATGAAATTGGTAATAGTGCTTTCTGTTATAGTGTCATGACATAATTGGAAATGCAATGTCACTTACTGTATTATTAATGCTAAAACTCTAAGTTGTTACATTCATAGAGATGTGGTTTTATCATATATATATATATATATATAGAATCATATACATGTTGATGTGTGATTTTTTTAAAAGTTTCAGATCATGAGGGAGTGGAAATCACACCATTAAGAGTGTCACAGATCTTTATAATGGAGAAACTATACATTTTCTCTACTTGGATAAATTAAATTGGTCACTGCTGTCAAATAAATTCAGATACAGATTAGTTTACTGCCATTCAAGCATGTTGAATAGATATAGGAACGGAAATTGTTACCCAGATCTAACAAGGTACACAAAAAAAAGTGTTTTAGCTAGAATAAAACAATGAATAAAATCTAAAACCTATGAAAAAGAACACTTCGTAAAAAAAAATTAGCGGCATATTTAAAGAATAATGCATTGGCAGCTACATGCAGTCACCACAGAAAAGGTTTGGACAACAGACTTAAGTCTGGGAGTTTACAGTGTTTCCAATTCATAGGTTCTACTTGGTCACCCCAAGGTTGATAAACTACAGATGACATGTTTTTTTCTAATCAACGATGTAGTTCTACAGCACACATAGCCCGGCTGCCTTTTCTGTCTGTCCGCGGCTGACCCTGGAATTAACTGTACAGCTCCAGCGGATCTTTATGATGAGTTTAACTGAAGCTAACCAGAGCTAACGGCTAAACCGGAGCTAATCGTTACAAACCGAGACTGTTTACTTTATTTGTCTCCGTGTCCGTACCCATTAACTTATAGTATAGACTTAAACCTAAACCTGGCATTTTATTAAGTTTGGCTGGTAAAGTTTTAAACTACAATGCAGAGTGTTTAAAATTACATATGTTTTGAGAAAAGATGTTGAGTGCAACAGGAAACATACTGTACTACTTGAACCCACCCACCACCACAACAGGGGTGGCTGTGGCTCAGTGGTAGAGCGGTTGCCTGCCAATCGGAAGGGTGGTGGTTTGATCCCCGCCCCTGCAGTCATTGTCGAAGTGTCCTTGGGCAAGATACTGAACCCCAAGCTGCCCCTGGTGCTGCGCATCGGAGTGTGAATGTGTGTGAATGTTTATCTGTTGAGCAGGTGGCACATTGTAAGGCAGCCCCGGCCACAGTGTATGAATGTGTGTGAATGGTGAATGTTTCCTGTAGATGTAAAAGCGCTTTGAGCAGTTGTTAAGACTGGAAAAGTGCTATATAAATACAGCACATTTACATTACAATTAAATTCTAAACCAATGAGAAACACTGGTTCATACCAGACCAGTTCCATTTGCCAGTAGACCAGTTACAAGTCCATATTTCAACACAACCTAATATTGCAGTAAAAGGAGACCTCATCTTTATCCATGACTTGCTGGATTGCTCTGTTAGGCCGGATGTCCTTTACCTTCCACTTTCTTTGTGTTGGCATTTTAAACTCTGGTGGATTTCTGAAGACTATGGTTACCTGCTCCTCAGATCTCTGCAGGGTAAAGCCAGACAGATAGCCAGCCATCATGTTCAATCTGAGATTTAATGTTGAACAACTAAAACAAATTTTGAACGGTCCGTGTCCTTGGCGGCCAAACGGATTTCTGTTTTGAAATGAAAAAAACAAAAAATCATTTCTCAATTTAACAGTGTTTTTTATTGTGACCCGGAAGTAACTCCTGCGAGTTTGGCGCTCAGTAGAGGGCGCCCATGCTGTTTGCAGTGTTGCCAAGTCTGCTTATTATAAGCAACTTTGGGCTTGTTTTTATGTAAAGTTTTGCACATTTTGGTAGTTGTCAAGCAGATATTTTCTACATGTTATTTAAACATAGGAGTGTGTCTTGGCTGTTCCCTCGGTCCCGCCCCTTTCCCCATACACACTGGAGACAGCAGTTTTTTTTTTTCGCCCACTTCCTGCCCCTTATTGGCTCCGACCCAAATGGCAAGGAGTACTAGCCAATCAGAGGCAGAGCAGGGCAATCTATTTTTTTTCTGGTTAGAAAAATGCGCGAGTAGCGACTGATGGTGACTAGACTGTAGGAGAGTTTTTAGAGGAATAAATGTGGGCAAAAATACGGAAAGAAATATAACAAAAACTGAAAGAAAGAGAAAGGAGGAAAATAATGGATTCAACCCGTCGTGGGGAACAACTCAAAATCACTTTTAAAAAAAAGTGTATACATGATACCCCATCAGTTTTCCAATGTTTAAAGGTGGTTTAACTCCCTCCTGTGGTCATTGTCCTGAAGCTCAGGGGGAGAAAATAAATAAACAGTTTACCAATCTGTCCACATGGATGAAAATTGACTGTCCGTCCCCACAGATTGTGAAACCGTGCACACAGTTAATACATTTTTCTCTTACAGGATCTTAGGGGGGCTCCGTAGAAAAAGTCGCTTGTTTTTGGCTTGTGTTCACAGGCCTGGTTGCGTATTTGTTTTGCGAGATCTGGCAACACTGGTTGGCCGTCAGGACAGAAGTCCCTGACAAGTCCCTGCTCAGCACACTACCTCCGCACACTCCTCTAAGAAAATCTCTGTACAAAGTCCAAACTGTGAACTCAACGCATCTATTTCCCCACAAGACATCCCATTCTTTCGGTTTTCAAATATAAAACTAGCATATTTGCCTAAAAATATTTTTACGCTCATCTCATTGATGTCCAAATGACTTCCGGGTATGCAGCATACAACCGCTTAACACTTACATAGACAGTTAAGATAAGATAAGTTACGATAGTTTCCGGGTCACAAAAAAAACATTGTAAAATTGAGAAATGAGACGTATACACCCATAATTCAATTCCGGTTTCCATCTATAAACGCATCAGAGACAATCAGATGACGAGAATCTTTTTCGTTTTCCGTTTTTTTAATATCAAAACAAATAACAGAATTTTTTTTGTTTCCCCTATTTACTAATGGTAATTGGGAAACTGGTAGTTTTTTTGTTGTTTTGTTTTTCATTTCAAAACAAAAATCTGTTTACCACCAAGTACCCCAACCTTGAACATACACGTTCCACCAAAACAAGTTTCTTCCTGAGGCTATGTAGTAGCACCAGGGCTCCGCTTAGTGCTGCCAATGACAATTGTGATTGGTTTAAAGACATGTCGATAAACCAAAGCATGTTTTTCTCCAATCCCAGAATGCTGTGAGGACTAGCTAGACCCTCCTCGGGTATAAGCAATATTTTTATTGTGTATAAAGCCAACATAATTTAACATGTATATCAGTAAACTGTGTTTATTTCAACCAAAACAAGAGTTGTGGTTGTTGCAGAAGTGGAAAGATAACCCAAAACTGCTTTTCACAGATTTATTTTTTTTCTGTTTTGAAAGAAGTGTATTTTACGATACTAAAATTACTGTTTATTTACATGCAGTCTATTGGGTTTAGTGAATGCAATTTAGTTAAAAAAAGTATCTTACTCTTCAACAGAAAGCTTGACCGCCTTAGAAATCCTTTCCATAATGTTGTCAGACACTTAGAATATTAATCTGAGCCTGTTAGTGGCATAACAAGCACTTTAGTGAAGGTAAATAGAAGCTTTAGAAGATTAACTTACTAACTATAACTTACATTGTTGCTTGTTTCACCACTGCTGACTGCAGCGATCTTGCTTAATACTGGACAAATGTCAAAGATTGTTGTTCCCATCAGTCACTTAGACACAAGAACATAGGAAAATAAGGTCCAGTAATGAAAGATGAAAAAAGTTGTCTTCAAAGACACTTAATTCCTTTTCGTTTCTTGCCTTTTATCTTTTTCCTTGCGTCCTCTGTCTAATCTGAGGTCAATCAGTGTCCCTTACTCTTAGGTTTAAATTCAGTCAAGTTGCTTCCCTTTTAGTTGCTCAAGGTTTCTCACTGTTTCTCTTTAGAAAAAAATACTTTATATTCACATCAAGAAATAGAAAATGTATTCCAATTTTACCATCTTCTCTGAGCGAGCTGAATTCTTCAACTGTTCTTCAGATGACTCCCCGATTTGGAGTGCTGCCTCGGGTAAATGTATTCCTTTGAGGGCAAGACATGTATTCTATATCCAAGTCCTATTCTCATCATTTTCTTTCCCCCCATAGTAATAAAACATTATTCATGAAGTGTTTCCCTGGAAACTGGTGATGCCATGATAGAAAGTTTGTGTATTTGTGTCACTGCAGAGGACGATTAGAGCATTCCTGGCAGTGGGTGTTTCAGGATGAGTGTTCACATGCAGTCACATTTTTTAATGTACGGGATTGTACGTGTGTATCTGTGTGTTTGCGTGCTTGCATGTGTGTGTGTGAAGACAGTGACTTGTGCTCCTTCAGAGGCAGGGCGCCAACACTTGGAGGGTTGCTGGCTCAATTCCCAGAGACCCTGAAGCAAAGGCCCCTATTGATGGATTATAAACTCCCACAGTGCTTTGCTCCCTGTGTGCACAAAGCCCGTCGAGTCTGCAACCTCTCTGAGCCCACACACTGGTTTGGAAACAGTGTTTCTCTTTTCTTTATACATCTCCTATGACTTTATGTCTTGTAGTTTAAAATAGTGTTTCCCTTTTTCCCGAATTGCGTCCTTGTGTTGTAACAACTAGCTAGATAGCTATGTATCACATGCGCGGTATTATGGATCCCATGTAACTTCTAGGCAGGTGCTGCCCTACGAAGCAGGTGGATTGGTTGGGGTTAGGCATTGACCTTGAGTGGTTAAGGTCATAGATACAAGCAGCCAGAGCACTGTGCAGAATATTCCTGCGCAGATCGGCGGATTTTTTTTATCTTATCTTTTTAACTCTGGGTTCTGTAAAGCATTTTGAATCTATGTTTTGAAAATTGCAACATAATTTAAGTTTTGTGAGTTTTAAAGGGAGATTCAACCAAGTGCAGTTTAAATAAAAACTGCCACTTACATTTCATACTACTAGTTAAATAAGTACTGGTATGTGCGCTTTGGTAGGGGGTGAAAGATATATCAACGCAATATCGTTACACAGCACATCGTTATATAAGTGAGTATAACCTATACATTATTCTGGGGGTCCAAAAGCAGCACTAATGTATGCTTATGTTGTTTTTACATTGGGATTTTCTCTGGTTCAGTTGGGATTTGTTTGATAAGACTTGCACGTTACTCTTATAAGTTATTTAAGGATTTTATACTGTCCAACCAGTAGAACAGGTCCTGTTCTGTAGACATGGTCCAGTTATTTATTCATGTCTGACCAGTCCAATTTGTCTGTCAGTTGAAATAAACCTTTTGTTGTATGAAAACTTGTTAAATTTGTGAATCTATTTTGTAATTTTACGTATTAAAAATATCGGAATTCATATCGATGTTGCAATATCACAATCTGTCAATGTCGTGCAACCCTAGTGTGTGTGTGTGTGTGTGTGTTGGGAGTGGGGCTGTTAAATGTCAAGATCCGGGAGGCGATTGATGCAGAACAACGTGGTAGTACTGTGTGTGTGTGTGACAGAGAGAGAGACAAATATAAAAAGCTTCAAGTAGACTCTAATAACATAATCATATTGTTTCTTGTACTTAAATATCTACAGTCACTATCTGTTTCTTCTTCCCTATCATATTTATAATGTGTGATTTGGTATTTATACCTATTATAGCCTTCATCACATATGTGGTGTGAGGGTATTTTGCAAATACCTATCATTTACAAATGATAGATACACCGAGGATGTCTGGTCTAGGGTCTTTGGTCTAGGGTGACCAGACGTCCTCGGATTTAGGGGACTGTACCCGTTTTTGGTTGTCTGTCCCTAACTAAAGACAGAAGAAAAAAACTACCTCTGTCCCTGTTCTGTTTTTAAAGAAACAACATTAGGTTTTTCAATCAGATTGGTAGTCAAACTGGAAATGTCCCCGATTATGTTTCCAGTTTTGATCTTGGACGTCTGGTGAATTTATATCCTATCAGAATATTCTATTACTGTTAAGCCCACTATACCTATTAATATAAGCCTACCCATCTGTCCTGTTTCATAGCTACATGTATGACCTTTGTAGCTAAAAAAACCCATCAAAATCAGTTTTGTATTTAGTGAGATTGATTAATTAAACGCGCTGACAGCTCATTTCACCTGCCAAACACATTACACTGAGTGGAGCGTGTGACCGGTCCAAGATGGCAGCCCCACGTCTCGTCAGCGCCAGTAGGCAGTTGCGGTCGATGCGGCGTCTACTCTTTATTATGTCTATGGTTAAGGTTAGGATAGCCAATTGGTCAGGGGATAGGACCTGAACAAATCAGGTTATGCTACCTTGCGTAAGCATCAACATCTGGCCAAAAGTACTGCAAGAATGGTATTGAAGGGCGGTTCCTGCCTAGAAGTTGCATGGGTTCCATAATAACGCTTCACTTACAGTTACAGTAAGTTATTTAAGTACCCGTTTCAGTACTCTCAAGTGAAGGCCATGTTACAGCCTACAGCCAGTGTCAGAAGGCTACATTTTGTAGCCTTGCTTGCTACTGTGTTGCAAATATATTGAAGTCCATTATTGTATTTTGCATGAGAAACTCCTTATTTTAGTACATTTTAACTTCATCAAGTTTCTGTTTTCATGCATTGTTGCTGAATATGATCTCACAGCTCGTAATGCACATGCACTCTTAGAAACCTATGAATAATTTAATAAATAATGTTGATTGCCCAGCAAAACGGTCCGTGTATGTGGCGGATCCAACGGATTTTCATTTTGAAATGAAAAAAACAAAAACGAAAAACAGCCAGTTTTACACTGACCATTAGTAAATAGGGAAACAAAAAACGAAGAACAACCCATTTTTCGTTTTTTGTTTTGATATAAAAAAAAACGGAAAACAAAAAACCAATATTGTTATCCGATTGTCTTTGATGTGTTTATGTATGGAAACCGGAAAATAAAATAAGGGTGTATACGTCTCATTTCTCAATTTTGTAATGTTTTTTTTTGTGACCCGGAAGCTATCGTAAGTAGTCTGTGACTGTAAGTGTTAAGCGGTTGTATGCTGCATACCCGGAAGTAATTTGGACATCAATGAGAGGAGTGTAGTGACTGTGACAGACATAATTCACCTTGATGCTAAGTGTTGTTCCACACATATTTAATTAGACATGTAATTTACTGACCTTGAGTCACCACAATTAATGATAACTGTTCAGGGAACACAGCCCCTTTAAATGTTGTAAAGGCGTGATGACGTGGGACGTTATGAGGTTGGCATTAGGCTCAGGGCCTTATTCTGTATTCAGTGGTTTTTCCTGTTGAATAAACAAGCCACTCTTTTCTTGTGCTCAACGTGAGAAATTGTCTCTTGCATCTGTGATGGGAAAATTACATAGACAATGATTTCCTACATAGGCAATGATTTTCTTCTGTGTAGTTATTCATTTCTACTCATTCGTAAAAGTAAATCTTTCTTTCAAGTTAAACCTCCACATATGCCTCTGAACATGTGTCCTCTACTGGTCTCATAAACAATGTGCCTGCCTCCTACAGATATCTCCTGTTTGGGGCCCTCTGTCTCTAGGGACAGCTAAAAAGTGTCACTCTGTTTATCACCGGAGTAAACAAACGGCAACCAGATGCAGGCGCCTGGGAGATAGGCAAAGGTCAGGTTGCCCAAACTCTAGGTCAGAAACGGAACTAATCTATGGAAAAGATAAATCTCTGAACTTCTAAGGTAGAATGACAACCACAGCCATCTTTTGACGCACTAACCAGATGTGCAGGGACAGCAACTGGCTCCAGTAAGTCTGAAGAATAAGATGAAGTGTTTTTGTTTAAGATCAGAGTGTTTTTCCAAACATGATAGGGTTTTCTGTTGGGGCAGAAGAGGATATAAGGAGGTGTCTAGTGTTACGCGGGCACCAGGATTGTGGGGTCACCTTGTTACTCTGTTTCATTGTGAACTGCCATTCTTGTCATTTTGTTTGGTTATTCTCTCGAGAAAATAATTAAACTCTTCCACCGAATATCTAAACTTTTAATCCAGTCTGCAGCCTGTCTTTATTTTGTTTCAACAACGTCTCTTCTTCAACACAAATTCCTCCCTCGCTGAACAGAAACTTCCACTACACATCTCTCCACAATTTCCACACTAGTGACCCCGACTTTTTAGTCTGCTGGACGGATCCAGAGACACGTCACGATCATGACCGCAAACGCTGTCACCCTCAAACTCCCCGAATTCTGGGAATCATCGGCGTCTGCATGGTTCGCCCAAACAGGAGCGCAGTTCACGTTGCGGGAGATCACCGCGGATAAAACAAAGTACTACTACGTCGTGTCTGCCCTCGGAAGTTAAAAAAAAACATCCAGGGTGGTGAACTTGCTAAAAAAAACTCCAGCTACTGGGAAGTATGCAGCACTCAAGGCCCACCTGTTGAAAACATTGGAACTGTCGGACGCCGAGAGAGCCAGTAGGCTTTTCTCTCTTCAAGGACTGGGTGACAGCAAACCGTCTGAGCTAATGGACCGCATGATGGACCTTTTGGTTGAGCACAGACCCGATTTTCAGTTTGTTAAGCTTTTCCTGGATCAGCTGCCTTCCCAAGTAAGAGCTGCACTACAGTGGTGTGAAAAAGTGTTTGCCCCCTTCCTCAATTCCTGTTCCTTTGCATGTTTGTCACACTTAAGTGTTTCGGAACATCAAACCAATTTAAACAATAGTCAAGGATAACACAAGTAAACACAAAATGCAATTTGTAAATGAAGGTGTTTATTATTAAAGGTGAAAAAAAATCCAAACCATCATGGCCCTGTGTGAAAAAAAAACTGCCCAAGCGGCCGACGCTCATGGCCACTACTGAGCGCCGGCCGCTTGGGCAGGTTTTTTTTTAATCTGTGACAGCATCTCCGGACGACGTTTTCTGTGTGACACGGGGGCACAGAGGAGCGTCATGACTGCATCCCGTTTGGACATATTGACCGGCGGCCATGGCCCCCCACTGGAAGGTGCAAACGGTAGCCCCATCTACACATATGGAACGAGGTACGTGGAATTGTGTTTCGAAGTACAGTGGTTTGGCGGGGACATACAGGATTTCTCCGCGCATCTGGCGGGTAAGGTGATCTTTTCCAAATTGGACTTGTCCGGGGCTATCATCAGGTGCCAGTACACCCACTGGACGTTCCCAAAATAGCAGTGATCACGCCGTTTGGTCTGTTCGAGTTCCTGCGCATGCCATTTGGACTGAAAAAAGCAGCTCAGTCTTTTCAACGTCTCATGGACTAAGTTTTGCGGGACCTGCCTTTTCTTTTTGTGTACCTGGATGACATCCTGGTGGCGAGCACATGCAAATCTCAACACCTGGCACACCTTCGCACCCTGTTTGAGCGGCTGAGCCAACATGGACTAATTATCAACCCCGCCATGTGCCAGTTTGGTCTCTCCACCATTGACTTCCTAGGACACAGAGTCACTGAGAGCGGGGCCGTCCCCCTCCCTTCAAAAGTGGAGGCGGTCGCACAGTTCCCGCGTCCCCTCACTGTCAAATCCCTGCAGGAGTCCCTGGGCATGGTGAATTTTTACCATTGCTACATTCCTCGCAGCTCTCAGCTCATGCAGCCCTTGCATGAGGCTTTGAAAGGTAAACCCAAGCAGGATGTGGACTGGACTGAGAGCAGGGACAAGGTGTTTGCTGCCACTAAGGAAGCCCTAGCGAATGCCACCCTGTTGGCTCACCCTTCTCCTACAGCCCCCATCGCCATCACCTCAGATGCCTCGGACTACGCTGTCGGGGTTGTCTACGAGCAGTGGGTGGGTGGGGCCTGGCAGCCGCTGGCTTTCTTTGGCCGTCAGTTACGCCCCAGTGAGCGGAAGTACAGCACTTTCAACCGAGAGCTGTTGTCTCTACCTTGCCGTCAGACATTTTCGTTCCCTACTGGAAGGCTGACACATCACTGCTTTTGTGGACCACAAGCCGCTGACTTTTGCCATGGCCAAGGTGGCTGAGCCGTGGTCCGCCCGCCAGCAACGTCATCTGTCCTACATTTCGGAGTTCACTATAGACTTGCAGCACGTTGCCGGAAAGAACAACCACGTGGCAGACTGCCTGTCACGGGCCGTAGCAGGGGCAGCCCATCTTGGTTTGGATTAAAATCACATGGCAATGGATCAGACCACAGACCTGGACGTGGAACTCCTGAGGACCTCGACTACTGGGCTGCAAGTTGAGAATGTGGTTTTTGGGGATGCCGGCACCAAACTCTTAACGTAACGTAAAGTTTTTGATGCCATTCATGGTCTCTCCCACCCAGGTTCGAAAGCGTCACAAAAACTGGTTGCAGCAAAGTTTGTTTGGCGCAGCCTCAAGAAGGACGTTAGAGACTGGGCCCACACATGTGTTGAATGCCAACGGGCCAAAGTGAACCGCCACACTAAAGCCCCGTTAGAGTGGTTCCCCGTTCCAGAGAGATGTTTTGACTATGTAAACGCTGATCTGGTTGGTCCCCTGCCCCCCTCTAACGGTTTCACATACCTGTTTACCATGGTTGACAGGACCACCCGCTGGCCTGAGGCTGTACCACTGACTTCAGTGACGGCTGTCGAGATGACACAGGCATTTATTGGCACTTGGGTTGCCCGTTTTGGCACTCCATATGACCGTGGAGCACAATTCACATCAGAGCTGTGGAATGCTGTAGCACGGAGCCTTGGAGTGAAGCTCCACCATACAACCGCATATCACCCGCAGGCTAACGGACTCTGTGAACGTTTTCATAGGTCAATGAAGGCTGCCCTGCATGCCTTAAAGACAGCAACTGGGTTGACAAGCTCCCATTGGTGATGCTCGGCATCAGGACTGCGCCAAAGGAAGACCTCCAGTCCTCTTCAGCGGAGCTGGATTATGGACAGCCGCTGCAGGTTCCAGGGGATTTTGTCCCTACTGCCACAGTTCCCTGGTCTGCTACTCTCCAGCGGTCTACTTTACTGGACAATCCACAACTGCACAACTTTTTGTGCCTGTCCCCGCTTCCTGTCTCGGACTTCCTCAGTCACACATCCCCGCTGGGCTTCAGACGGCTGACTATGTTTTCATCCGCCAGGAGGCCCACAGGGGACCGCTATGCCTGCCCTACGTGGGCCCATTTTGAGTTTTGGAGTCGGGTGACAAACATTTTGTAGTGGACAGGGGCGGGAAACCAGAGCGACTTTCCATTAACCTCCTCAAACCTGGTCACTTGGACATGGCCAGGCCTGTTGACCTGACGAAACCCCCACGACATGGTCGGCCACCGGCTCTGCCCCAAAACCCGTCCCCTCCCGAGCCTCCCACTGTGGATGCCCCAAACCCTTGTCATGATGAGGCACCAGCTGAGGTTGGGCCCTTCCAGCCTCCGCAGAGGCGCAGCCGTTGTGGGCGGTTAATATGCCAAATCAAAATCAAAAAACAAATCAAATACGCAACCAAGCCTGTGAACACAAGCCAAAAACAAGAGACTTTTTCTTTAATATACTAAAGAAATGTTTTTATTTAGCTTACAAGTAGCGCATCAAACCCTCCCGTACATCCCGGTCTTCTTCCTCTGCACCCTGTGACAGTGTCCCTACTGGCTCTGCTGGCCCAGATGCATCCCAGTTGTTGTCATCAACCTCTCCATGACTCTCATGAGGATTATACGAAACACAGCAGGTCAGAGCCAGAGATTTCACCCGTCGTACATCGAACACCCACCAGACGGTCTGCGGCGGCAAATTTGCAAAGCGTGAATGCTCTGAAACACAGACAGTACAAAGCATACATATTTTGGTGTGTAGTCATGGTTGCAAAAGTTTATGTACTTTATATAGCGTATAGTAAATACTGACTGTGACCCTGAACACATGCAAATGTTAGCTAACGTGAGCAGGAAACTTAATTTGCCCTTTTGTGTCGATAGTCATGTTGACATCTGAACTCAGTCGGAATTCCAAAACTCCTGTTTTTTCAGTGGTGATTTTTGTTGCTTCCTTCAGCTTCTTCTGAAACAAAAATTTCCTTCTGGCTGTGGCAAGTAGCCACATGCCGAGATTCAAAAACAACACACCTCCAACGTGGTGTTGTGAGTTGCGTTGAAAATTACATCATGGCTGTTTCCGGCTGTGTAGCTATCGTGACCAGCCACGCTGTCGCGTTACACAATCAGCAATGGAAAACGAACGCAGAGTGCGTCGAGTTGAGTAGAGTCGAGGCAATTAGAGCTTTTACCAGCAGTTGAAAAACGGTAACAGATCCACATAGGTACCGGATTGGCCGCTGCTGTTCATTAGAGAGATACGTTGACTCGTAAGTCATATTGGTCCTGACGTGATGTACTTTCAAATGCATGTACTGTATGTCTAACAAAGCAGGAGATTTGGATGGACAAAAAAAACGGTGGTTTGACGGGGGAACAGCAAGGAGTTTGTCTAAACGTTAGCAAAACACAAGGGAAAAAAAACTCAACAACAAACTGAAGATCCTGAGAACACGATTTTGGCCTGGTTAGCACACTGGTAACCAAGATCTGGCGCCAAGGAAGAGCCAAACCTAGGAATATGTACTGCGGGGTAGATGAGTGATTAGCGGCAGCGGTGCAGGTATGCATCAGCGGAATTGCCAACAGCTGAGCTGAGAGGAGATCACCAGCCATGCCCCTTGACCTACTTCCAGGCCAACACACACCAACAGATAACACTGACACAGTGGGAGACAAACACACACTTACTGATACAACAGACACAGTGGGGACAAAACAAGGAGAGAGACAAACATATAACGGTGCGAATTGCTGCCCACATGACAGGAGGTCTATCCGATATGTTGTTCAAGCAGTTTATTGTGCTGCAAATGTCAGACACATATTTATGATACAGGATAATTGGTTAAATTTAAAAAAAATTGTGTTTTCAAACCAAAATATGTAATGGCTGAATTGTAAAAAACATGCAATCCCTTTACAGATGTTGAAAGGTTTAAGGCCCATAATAATAATAATAATAATGAGAACAATAATAACAATAATAAGAGAGATGGGGATTGACTTACCTCAAGTAGCCACTCAAGGGCTTTAGTTCAACCTGGGGCCTGTTACACGAAAGTAGAATAAAGATATTCAGGATGAGTGAAAAAGCGCAGCTCGACTTAGTGTGATCTGCTCAGCGCGGCTTAAATCGGTTGCACGTTTGCCGAGCCGGGATGAACAGGTGAAGCTATGTCTAGCCAGGTGTAGATAGCTGGGATAACTGCACGTTCACAGCTTTCTTAAATAGACCACGGTATCGATCACAGATTTACTGATGCAGAATTGAGAAGACGCATGCGCATTATGTTTCACCCTAGAGCAGCAGCTTCTAATGGAAAGTAACGAGGAGCGGAAGAATATGCAAAAAGGGAAATACCGCTCTTATCAAACGGAGAGAAAAAGCCCAACATAGCGAACCGACTGAATGTGTGGCGATTAAAAATATAGCCTTTGCCTCAAAAGAGAGCAGAGGGAACTAATGTTCCTCGGGAAATGGACCCTTTAAAAGGACTTTAGGCTTAATTTCAAACCCTTATTCACAACGTGAGAACATGTTTTACAACCATGCACTAATCTCTATAAAATATTCCTAAATCTTTGTACAATTAATGTTCATACAGAACAATCAGAAAGGGACAACAAGTAGAAAAAAAATTAAGTGACTTCAATACACGCTGTGAGCATATGAAAAACAATAATCATGTTTTTTTATTCTTCTGACAAGTGACAGCACCAAAAGAAGCATTGTGGTGTTCCCGGTTTGATGAATGTAAACTATATACATACTGTATATAGGCCACGTTATTACTCCCGTGATGTGAGACTTATTTGGAAGGTAATGAAACCCATGTAAGCTATAATAAAAAAAAAAACATTAGGCCCACTTATTAAGGAGTAACACCAACTACCCTTTATTTGAGAAGGACAAGCAACAAGAAAATAAAATCATGAATGTATTGGTCTCTGACCAGTCTGCCATTAATATCATCTGGGAATATTGCTACATTAATATCGTCACACTTAATCTTCGGAGCGAGTCCTGTAACCTGAAGCTGAGACCACGGACGCTGCGCTGCTCATCTTACTTTTACAAAGAGAGTGGACACTGACACAATGCACAGGTCTACCTGCGGGCACCGGCCACCGGGCAGCTGCCGCACGCCAGACAGCCTCTACACACTACAGTCCCACCGGGAAAAGTCCCACTCCGCATCACGGTGCCAGTGCAACTATTTCTAACCATCTACACAACTGTAGTAGGGTTTAAATCCAACTCACGACAACAATAGTGACAAGTAGGCTAATGCATGTTAATAAAAATAAAGCAAAACACTTGCAGAAGACAATGGAATAACTGTTCAACACGTTTATTTCGGATCAGAGCCGCAGCTGATTTGACATATGAGACTCCAGGATTAATCTTAGCCTGGCTGTTAGCCTGCTCTGGACCAGGCTAGCCGCAAAGAATAAATCGCCATGGTTACTTGGCTGGGCTTAATTCAATCTGGTTTCGTGCAACCGAGTCCAAGCTAAATTCATCCAGGATAACTTGAATATCCCGGCTTAATTCAATCTGGTTTCGTGCAACCGAGTCCAAGATAAATTCATCCAGGATAACTTGAATATCCCGGCTTAATCCCTTATGCTGGTTTCGTGCAACAGGCCCCTGGAACTGCCGCATTAATAACATTCATGACAAACACAGATTTTGGCATCTTACTTATATATTACTAATAAAAAATACTTTATCTGATGCAAGCAAGCATAAGTTTAATTCAGTATCAGGACAGTCACAAAGAAGGATTAATGTTACCTCTTGTGAAATGTATTATCTTATTCCAGATTTCTTAGTTTGGCATTTCATTTTCACATGTACATCCAAAAGTCACAAAAAATTCTGTCTTTTTCTATGAGTCTCTGTGGCAAAACGAGTCAGATGTCTGCTCCGAGATGGCACCGGAAGAGCTGCGTTTCACAAGCCAGTGGCGGAATCTACGTATACATATCTATGAGCTGGTTTTCTGATGTGGTCATAACAGCCTGGAGCTTAACATGGTAAAAACTGTGGAGATGGAGGGGAGACAAGATGGCGGAGGGAATAGGAGTGTAGTCAGTTAGCTCTCCAAAGTCGGGTTAAAATGCCCACAACAATATCGGTACT
>NC_048416.1:6945280-6948049 GCF_013103735.1 Etheostoma cragini
AACTATGAAAAGCAAGACAGAACTGAAAAGCTGCCTGTAACAGAAGAAATCTCCGAACACGAAGCTAGCGAACACGAAAAAACCCCAGCAGAGAGCATGGAGACGCTGCAGAGACGCTGCAAAATGGGCTCGCAGATATTAGAGGTGATATTAAAGCCCTTAAACAAGAGCTGTGCCGGGAGCTGGTCATATTCAAAGACGAGCTGAAGAAAGAATTGAAGGAAGAAATAACTAGTCTTCGACAAGAAATAGACCGTAGGCTGTCCGAGAGCGACCGGGCGCTACAGGCACAGCAAGTGAGCATTAGCGAGGCAAAGACACGCATAGTTGAGGTGGAGGAGTGGAAGGTGGATGCTAATGAGGTGCTAACGAAGATGGTGGAACAAGTACAGCGAATGCAGGAAAAACTAACCGATCTGGAAGGGAGATCAAAGAGAAACAATATCAGAATCTTCGGTTTACCAGAAGAAGTGGAAGGGAGATCCACAACTACTTTTCTGGAACAACTTTTTAAGAAGAAACTCGAACTTCCGGAGGGGACCGAACTCCAGATCCAACGAGCCCACCGAGCCCTCACCTCAAAAGCGAACCCGAATGCAACACCGAGGTCAGTCGTGGTTAACTTTCTGCAGTTTGAGACCAAAGAAATGATCTTGAAAAAAGCATGGCAGAAAAAGATCCAGGTAACGGGTAAACAAATCTACTTCGACCAAGATTATCCGACCGAGATTGTCCAGAAAAGAAAGGCATATACGCATAATATATATATATACATATATATATTAAGAAAATATTGAAGGAGAAAGGAATACGTTTTCAGACACCGCTTGCTAAAATTCGGATTCATTGGGAGAACGGAACGAAGACATATGACAGTGCCAGGGCAGCAGCGCAGGATATGAAGGAAAGGGGCTACACGGTTGCTGAGCCCGGTGGAGACACCACGGCAGAGGGTGAGAGACAGCGAGGGGCTGCGGGATGGCAGCGAGTGAAGGGGAAAGATCGGGAGCGAGACGCGGCACACCGAGTGAAAGAAAAATTACAAAGCTTCTAGTGGAAATCTTAGAATGTTTTGCTTTCAGAAGTTGACGCTGCGAGAAAAGAGGATTCAATTAAAACCGACTGGGAGAGGGTAAGGGATTTAAGTTGGACATGTCTAGATTGAGTGGTAACCCACAGGATGGGAGTAGTACTAGATCTAGGGAGGGGCCCTCAGTAGGGTTGAGGATATCCTCTCCACCCACCAACTGGGACTTGGGGAAGAAAGATACCCCATGTTTGAAAGTCCGCCGGTTTTTTGGTTTATGTTTAGGTTGCAAAAGTTCATGCTTGTTCTGTTTTGTGTTGCTTGGGAGCATATTTAAAGGGAATGGTAAATCATAGTTATGACTGATATCAAGATAATGTCGCTGAATGTGAATGGTTTGAATGCATTGAGTAAAAAAGAAAGAGTGATGACAAAACTGAAAAAGGAAAAAGTACAAATTATATTCTTACAAGAAACTCATTTATCCAAAACGGAGCATGAAAAATTAAAAAAGTATGGCTACAAAAGTTTATACCACAGTTCATATCAAGAAGGACGTAGAAGAGGTGCTGCGATACTAATTTCGAACACAATACAATTTGAGTAACAAAAACATTTTCAAAAACTTGTTCGATTTAATTGCAATAGAAACAGAAGGAACTCTAATTTGTGGAGGTGATTTAAATGTAGCTCTGAACCATAATATGGACACAACGAGTCATAAAAAAACAAAAAGGCATTTGGCAAAATTTATAAATGTGTCACTAGAAGAGATGGTAATGACAGACGTATGGAGAAGCCTACATCCAGTAGAAAAAGATTTTACGCATCACACTGCTGCTCATGGAGTACATTCGAGAATAGATTATTTTTTAATCAAGGTAGACGACAAACACAGAGTGAAGGAATGCAGGATAGGGGCGGCAGACGTATCTGAACATAATCCAATTTATTTAAAAGTATGTCTAAGTAATAGGAAAAGAAATACAGTATGGAGACTAAATGTGGGAATATTGAACAGTGAACAACGGAGAGGGAAAATAAAAGCAGAAATAAAACAATATATTGAAGAAAATAATAACGGAACTGTAGACCCAACAATATTATGGGATGCCATGAAGGCAGTCATCAGAGGAAAGTTAATAGCTGAAACTGCGCATGATAAAAGACTTAAACTACAGACATGCAGGGCAAATACAGAGAGACTTAGGGAATTAGAACAGGAATATCAGAAAACAAAAGACTCGAAGGTTTACCAAGAAACCAAGATAGTTAAAACCAAGATAAATGACATATTACTAGAAGAGACTGAAAAAAGGAAGGCATTTCTGAAGCAGAATTATTACGAAGCAGGTCCAAGGGCAACTAAACTGTTAGCGAAACGGATACGCAAACAACAAACACTTAATGCGATATATAAAATTAGACACCCACATACAGGTGAACTAACGGAAAATCCAGAGGAAATAGAGGATATCTTTCGAGATTATTATGAGGAACTGTATACACAACCAGAATTTGCACATGAGGAGGAAATGAAAACCTTTCTAAATGAATTAGATTTACCAACAATTGGCAAACTACAAAATGAGACACTGACAGCAACAATTACAATAGAGGAAGTGAAACAGGCAATAAATACATTAAAAAATAATAAGTCGCCAGGCAGTGATGGATACCCGGCAGAATGGTATAAGATGTTTAGAGAAGAGTTAACTCCAATACTTACAGCTTCTTTCAAT
>NC_048416.1:6948149-6950116 GCF_013103735.1 Etheostoma cragini
TCCCCATTTCCTCGTAATAGCTTTCTTGCTAGCTATTAACAGTATCTTAATCAGATACCTGTCTTTTGCCCTTATTTTGATATTATTAAAATTGCAAAGATATAGCACCCAACTACTCATAGGGATATCATATCCCAGAACCTTCTCCACTGTTACATGAACATTTTTCCAGAATTGGACAATGATAGGACAGTTCCAGAATATGTGAGAATGATCAGCATTCATTGATCCACAGTTCCTCTAACACCCCATGTTTGTGCCCTTGTATCTATTCTGGACTTTAGGTGTGATGAAAAATCGTATTAGATTTTTCCACGAGAATTCCCTCCATATCCGTGAATTGGTGGATGTTTGATGTGTTTCCCACATATCCAACCAGTCTTCATCTGAAATTGTCGTGTTCAGCTCCGACTCCCACTTTTCTTTTATATATTTAGTTGAATGTTTGTTCATCCTCAATTCTTGTAGAGATTATTTTAATTTTTGTTCCACCGGATGAATTTATCACAATTTTAATCACCCCATTTACTTCCACAGAGGGATCCCACCTGATTTCTTTCTTATAATAGTCTCTCAATTGCAGGTACCTGTAAAATTCATGTTTATCTAAATTATACTTCTCCTTCATTTTTTGAAAACTCTCCAGCTCCCCATCTTTCAGAAGGGTATACCATCCCGTGACCCCCTTATTTATCCATTGTTTGAACCCCTTATCATACATTGCTGGTTTAAAATCACTGTCATATGCTATCCACCGGAGCACCTTCATTTCTTTCTTTATCTTGTGTTTTTTTAATGTTTTGAACCACAACTGCAGTGTAAACACTGTAATTGGGTCCATGTACTTCTTGATTTTCTCATATCTATCTTCATCTCCAATAACACTTTGAATTGGGTATCCTCCAAATTCTTTCTCCATATCTTTCCACTTAGCTATGTAGTCTGGTGTGCACCAGCATATTACATGCCTGAGTTGCGCTGCACTAAAGTACTCCCTTAGTTTTGGGAGACCCACACCTCCCCTGTCTTTCGGTAGCTGAAGAGTTTCATATTTGACTCTAGGTTTTTTTCTGCCCCAAATTAATCTTGATATTATCTTATCCCAGGTCGCAAATTGTGTTTGAGGAACCTCTATTGGTAATGACTGGAACAGGTATAGGAGTTTTGCTTGCACATTCATTTTTAATAGTTTCAATTCTTGAATTTAGATCTAAGGGCAGAGTAGTCCACCTATCTATATCTTTTTGAATCTCTTGGCTTATTTTATCATAATATGCTTTGTAAAGTGTGGATAACTCTTTAGTGATGTTAATCCCTAGATACTTAATTTCCTTCATATTCCATTCGATGGGAAAAGTTTCCTGAATTTCTTTCAAAGGAATGTAATTGAGTGTCAGAATTTGTGTTTTAGTTACATTAATTTTATATCCTGAAAGATTACCATACTTTCCAAAGAGATTCATCAGTGCTGGTAGTGATTCATTCGGCTGTTCAAGAAAAGTTATTATATCGTCTGCAAAAAGCCGCATTTTGTGTTCTTCTCCATTTACCATAACTCCCTTAACTTTATCGTCTTGTCGTACTGCCTGTGCCAGAGGCTCTATAAAGAGGGCAAAAAGTGTAGGTGATAGGCAGCACCCCTGTCTAGTTGATCTTTGTATGTTGAATTTGTCAGTCAGGCTTCCGTTTATTTGAATTCTCGCTGTGGGGTGGTGATATAGTGTCTTTATACTCTGTATTGATTTATTACTGAATCCAAATTGTTCTAATGTTTTATATAAAAATTCCCAATTTACTAAGTCAAATGCTTTTTCTGCGTCTACACTTACTAGTATGGTACTTTGTTTTCCCAGTTGCGCTTGATCTACTATATGTAAAACTCTTCTAATATTATCATGTGTTTGACGTCCTCTCATAAATCCTGTTTGATCTTCGTCTATCAATTCTGTTACAAAGGTATTTAATCT
>NC_048416.1:6950216-6976975 GCF_013103735.1 Etheostoma cragini
GTCAAGAACAATGGACTGGAATAATAGAAGAAATCCACATTATGGAAAAACTGACACATCGTTTGAGACTTCAGCAAACACAAATGAAAGAGAAATGGAAGAAATGGACAACATTCAAGACAAAAGTCAGCGACAAGAAATAAAGAACTAGACAAACTAGATGGAACTAAGGTCAAATAGAGGAACAGCTCCCAGGCCAAAGTTTTAAGTTTTATGTTATGTTATGTTGATTGTAAAGTGTTCATGTATATTGTATATGTAAGAAAAAATGGAAAAAACTAATAAAAAGTACAATGATAAAAATAAAAACTGTGGAGATGATCGTGAACTTCAGAAGGAGCCACCCAACTCAATACTCAACATATCAGTGCTTCTTTACTGTTTACCTTTTATACAGCAGACAAGCAGACTCTTGGGGCCGGTTGCACGAAAGTAGAATAAAGATATCCAGGATAAATGAAAAGGTGCAGCTTGACTTAGTGCGATCTGCTTATCACGGCTTGATCGGTTGGAAGTTTGCCGAGCCAGGATGAACAGGTGAAGCTATGTCAAGCCAGGTGTAGATAGCTGGGATAAGTGCACGTTCACGGTATCAATCACAGATTTACTGATGCAGAAATGAGAAGACGCTTGCGCCATATGTTTCACCCAATGAGCAGCAGCTTCTAATGGAAAGTAACGAGGAGGTGAAGAATATAATAAGCAGAAAGGGAAATACGGCTCTTATCAAACAGAGAGAAAAAGCCCAACAGACTATAGCGGACCCAACTGAATGTGTCGGGTTTAGAAATATAGCCTTTGCCTCAAAAGAGAGCAGACGGAACTAATGTTCCTCGGGAAATGGACCCTTTAAGAACTTTAGGCTTAATTTCAAACCGTTATTCACAATGTGAGAACATGTTTTACAACCATGCACTAATCTCTATTAGAGATTCCTAATTCTTTGTACAATTAATGTTCATAAAGAACAATCAGAAAGGGACATCAATTAGAAAAAGAAGTAAGTGACTTCAGTACACGCTGTGAGCATATGAAAAACAATAATCATGTTTTTTAATCTTTTTATCTTCTGACAAGTGACAGCACCAAAATAAAAAGATTAAGAAGCATTGGGGTGTTCCCGGTGTGTTGAAGGTAAACTATATAAGTACTGTATATAGGCCACGTTATTACTCCGGTGATGTGAGACTTATTTAGAAGGTAATGAAACCGATGTAAGCTGTAATAAAAAAAAAACATTAGGCCCACCTTTTAAGGAGTAACACAAACTACCCTTTATTAAGGAAGGACAAGCAACAAGAAAATTAAATCATGAATGTTTTGGTCTCTGACCAGTCTGCCATTATTATCATCTGGGAATATCGCTACATTAATATCGTCACACTCAATCTTCGGAGCGCGTCCTGTATAAAGATGAAGCTGAGACCACGGACGCTGCGCTGCTCATCCCTAGTTTTACAGAGAGAGTGGACACTGACGCAATGCACAGGTCTGCCCGCGGGCACCGGCCACCGGGCAGCTGCCGCACGCCAGGCAGCCTCGACACACTACCGTCCCACCGGGAGAAGTCCCACTCCGCATCAGGGTGCCAGTGCAACTATTTCTAACCATCTAAACAGCTGTAGTAGGGTTTAAATCCAACTCCCGACAACAATAGTGACAAGTAGGCTAATCATGTTAATAAAAATAAAGCAGAATACATGCAGAAGGCAACGGAATAACGGTTAAACACGTTTATTTCAGATCAGAGCCGCAGCTGATTTGACACATGAGACTCCAGGATTAATCTTAGCCTGGCTGTTAGCCTGCTCTGGACCAGGCTAGCCGCAAAGAATAAATCTCCATGGTTACTTGGCTGGGCTTAATTCAATCTGGTTTCGTGCAACCGAGTCCAAGCTAAATTCATCCAGGATAACTTGAATATCCCGGCTTAATCCCTTATCCTAGTTTCGTGCAACAGGCCCCTGGGAAACCTGAAACCCTGCCTTTAAAACTGGATCATGGAAATCTGCAGATTTGATTACAATTTGGCAGATACAATAATTGGACTGATAGATAGATGGTAATAACATAGATTCATGAATTGACAGTAAAAATATAGATTCATGACTTGATGGAGTAGGAGTATGAAAGAGAATATAGATGTTCAAGGTGAAATATGTATCTATAGAGGAAGAAATGTGGGGGAGATATGTGGAGTGGTTTCTATATTTGGTTGCTATGAGAGGGCGGAAGCTGATTGCACATTTAGCTGTGAGTGGAATCCAGAAAGTGTTCCTTGAGATATCTGCAACTCATATCTTACTTAAACCAAACCTCTTATGTAGGAAAATGAAGCAAATTACTGATGAGAAACAACTTTAACTCCTGCATGCAGTTTTCTGTATTTGAGCAAAATGCATAATAATGCAGTGTGAAATTGCTTATTTCCTGATGTTATTATTGAGCTCCAACCTTTGAAATAATTTAAATGTTTCACAATGACGACAGCTTTGGAAGTCAGCAGAGCCAACAGCTGTCACATGCACATTTTAGATTGTGAATTGAAAACCATTTATTTTGGACAGTGACACATCGTGATTTAAATCAGCCCCATTATCAGGTTTTCACTCAAAACAGAAAGAGAGCGAGGGACAGAAAGCTGCTATAGTTGTCGATGTCCTGTCACCATGGGAACAGAAGGGCCGCTGATAGTTGCATGATCCCTATAGTGAAGCTGAATTCCACAAGTAACACCAGACCTGAGTGTGAACTTCAGCAACAGACCATAAAAAAAAAACACACAGGAAATGAATTGATGTGTGTGTGAGTCAGAGGCTGTGTTTATGCTATATTAAGAAAAGGAATACTTGTAAGATTCTTGGTTGGCTTTGAACATAGGGAAATAGCCATAAAGGAGAAATAACGTGTGTGTGTGTGTGTGCGTGCGTGTGTGCACTTAAAGTAGACAGATTGTGTGTGTGTGTGTGTGTGTGTGTGTGTGTGTGTGTATGTCTGTGTGTACATAAAGTAGACAGATTGTGTCAGTGTGTGTGTGTGCGTGTGTGTGTGCAGCAAATGGGAGACTACTGAAGCATGTGCACTAAAGTGCTGCTATCTATCTTTTTAAGGAACGTCTTCTCATTTATTTTACTGGCTGTCCCTGACCAGCACTATTACCCTCTGTCTACCTTTTTTCATCGTCTTTTCTTCCACTCAGTTTTTTCTTTTTGACAAGATTTCAGTCTTAAAATTGGTGATTGGTGGGATTTTAAGTTCTCATTAAAACCTATACTGCCTGAGCCACAGATTAGCCACCTTTACACCTGTAGTGACTTAAATGCTGTGTAGTGATGCAGTTCAATCAGGAGCCTTTATCCTGGTAAAAGCAAACAGCAGCTTCAACATACTCAAATTAACAACATTTATCTACTGCTTTGAAACTGCAAATACATTTCAAAACAGAAATCCTAAATTACAAATCGTTTTTTGTCAACATAATGTTGTTAATAACAAGGGGAGCACTACATTACTGAATGTATTTGCAACGCGTTTGATTAAATTTCCCCATATTATCTGCTACTGGAAACTAAAGACTTGGAGTTTTTGCAACTCAAAGCACTCAGTCAAGGTTGAGGGAACTTTGGGATATTGGTTTAATATATTGGAAAAGTCAACAACATTTACTTTCAATTCAATTTATTTAAGGTATCAATTCATAATAAGAGTTATCTTGAGCCACTTTACGGATCGAGTAGTGGGGTGATATTGCTTAACTTACACAACTCAAGTTAAGCCATGGATAGAAAATCCGCAACTTAATATGAATTTAGTTTTCTTAAAGTCACCACAATATCCCCTGTCATTCTTATTCCAGATCAATGCAGACTATTAGAAGCTCACACAGTTTCTCTATAGGGCCGACCCATACGGATGTTTCATATGCTGGATATGTATTCAGCTATTCAAAAGCTACACCTTTGAACTAAACAGGGTTAAATGAATCAAGATTGTCCTTGATTGAGAATATTCATTATCGGAGAGAGTGTGTGCTAAATCTACCTGAGAAAGTTTCTAGATTATCATGGGGAGGATCATGCGCTCCAACAAACGTTAGAGAGAATGAAAAGCTTAGATGGACCGGTCTGGAATCTTCCTCCTTAAGATGACATAAGGGGAAAGGTTACCTCTCCTTTTTCTTCTTTTCCCAGAGAATTTGGCCTGCCCATGAGAAAGAGAGAGAAATCATGGCTTTCAAACGAGTAACGCGGCAGTTGGTCCCCTATGGTATTAGGGGACCACTAAGGTTTATATAAAAGCATCCAAAGAGCCCCATGTCATGGGACCTTTAAGTAATTCAGGAGACTATACATTCATGGTTAAAGAGAAAACCCTGGGCCCTAACACTCTAGGTATACTTTACTATGTATTGATATACAGACATATGCTGTGTGTTAAAAAGCTTAGGAAATACACACAAAATAAATTATGAAACCTTTTCAAAATTGTGAAAACTCTTAATCAAAATTAGCATAGAGCAGTTAACAACCTCTTATTCTGACAATTATATATTTTCTGCCTGGTCAACATGTGTTAGGACAGGAAGTGATAACTGATTAAAAGCAGCAGGGGGTTCAAAATATCTGAATACTGTATGAGTCTACTACACTCACATGCTGTGTGTGTGCTGTGTGGAGCCTGTATAACTCTACATGTGGGCATCGATGTGAGTCACAGCCTGTTGTGAAAGTGTGTGCCTCAGGTACTCCGCAGCATGTGTCAGTTTATCTCAGAAAGGGACAAGAAATCTGGTCACAGCAGTAAAAGCATAGCTCAAAGGGCTTTTTCTTGCTCAGTGTGGGAAAAATAATGCTGACGTTAGAACTGTACCTTTCTTCAATTGCTGCTATCATGCAAATGTACACATGTGATGTCTATAAAGGGAGCAAAAGAGAAGAAACTTCTGGCTGTAAAGCAGTGCCAATGTAAATCTTTGTTAAGTGGGGTCTAGCCTATTACTTTGAAAAGTTCCAGGTTGCAAATTTAAGTAGATGGGCTTCCAATCTAGAATTGAATGGAACAAATATACAGTGTTGGGGGAATGTGTCAGATGTCAGTGTAAGAGTTTTTGGTAAGCAGATAGCTTTTCTGACAGAAGAAAGACTTTCAGAATTGCAGGGATTTCTGTTTGGTCCCTGCAGGATACTTAATATCCATAGCCATTTGCTGCTTCAATGTAATCTAGTGAAGCAGATTCAGATACGGATGCACATTTTAAATTTGCCATAACATACATTTTACTGAATCGCCAGACTTCCTTGCAGCTTTCTGAAAACTTCTGGCTTCTGTGTATATTTAATAACTTGACAAACCTCAGAGTGCCAATTGTATGATAGAAATTGCTACTTTAAAAGCGTGTCTCCTGAAGTGAGGTTTGTGGTAGGGAGCAGGGGTAATTTTGCTGATTACGGATCACACAGTGACCATTCAATACTACAAAAGATGTACTACTCAGCAAAGGAGAGCAGAGCCAATTTCTGCTTTGGGAGCGGAGAAAAAAATGCTATAACTCTGGTTGCTGTGAGCAGATTATATGGACGATTGATCACTATGACAATCCACAAGCATCTCCATCATGTGCTTGTCTTATGTTTCATGCTGAAAGGGTTACATTGTACTTTTACCTAACTTATACCTGAGAATAATGTGTTGAGCGTTTGGATGTTGGCTCGGCTTTTAAAAGAAAAACAAATGTAGACGCTAGTTTGTTGTCTACTGCCTATCACCATTTTCTTCCTATTATGGCAATTGAGCAGTAGAGATGCAAATTGTTCTCCTGTGAAATGTGGCTAAGAGGCTCTGACAGCTTCGTTGTCGCTACAAGAAATCATTCCTACCACAGACAATAAAACTCTTTTACACGTCCTCACTGGGTGCTGATAAGACTCTGAGACACCACAATAAGTGCAACATTTAAAAGTGGTGTATCTACATATTTATCATTACTAGTTAAGCAGTTGCCCATTTTGTATTCCCAACTTGTATATATTTCAAATATTTGTTAATGTATTTTATCCTATTGTTATTTCATGTATTTTGTATGTATGTAGATTGTTATGGGGCATCGTTTGTAAAGCGACTCACGCTGAAAATAATAGCAGCATTTTGTCACATTTAGCTGAAAATAATGTTTAAAAAACTGTTATGAAATTTTCAGGATCACTTTCTTGCACATTTACAACAATATTTGTCAACTTGGAAATATTTTAAATAGTTAAATCCAAACATTGAATGTTACACCTAAATGTTAAATGTTAAATCTAAATGCTAAATCTAAATGTTAAATCTAAATATTAAGTCTAAATCTAAATCTAAATGTTAAATCTAAATGTTTCGGGTGAAACTAAATATTTAGCTAATATGCAAATTAAAATGCCGGTAACCGGAAGTACCAAAATAAAAGCTCGAGGAGGTTATAGTGTCAAATAATGAATAAAAATCATCTCAATCGGGGAAATGGACTCTTGAACTTGGACAAACGTGATAACAACTACCTAAAATAATAAACACAGTTGGAGAAACTGTATTTGAAGAGTTCTTAGTGTCATAAATATATTTAATATTTGGATTTAACTATTTAAAATATTTCCAAGTTGACAAATATTGTTGTAAATGTGCAAGAAAGTGACCCTCAAAATTTCATATCAGTTTTTTAAACATTATTTAAAGCTAAATGTGACAAAATGTTGCTGTTTTTTTCAGAGTGAGCCGCTTCACAAACTGCGCCCCATAGATTGTATCCTATCATTTCATGTATATTGTATCGCAGTCATTCATTTATATATATATTCTGTGCTGTGTGACATATTTTGCTGCTTGTCTCATACAAATTATCTTTTCAATCTATAATAAACTATACTACGTCCATGGAAAAAGATGGACAGAGGGACAAGGAGATGGCATGTGACAGCAGTTAAATTAGTGGATGTTGAAAGAAAACAGGCAGGATTTAAAGTGGGACGACTGTGGTTGGATGCTTGCAATCATTCATGTTAACAGACTAGCTAGCGTTTGCTAACACTGTGAATGTAGCAGCCAAAAACCGAGGTTGCTGAGCTGAAAACTAGAAAATGTAAGCTAGAAGGTACAATAAATGACAAAAATCTGGAAAACATAAATAGAATAACTCTGGTTTACCATGGAATCATGCATATACTGTATAGGCTACCAAATATTCATGTTTATAGACTGTTCTCTGACTAGCTAGGTATTGCTAACACTAGCAGCTAAAGAGGAGTTTACAACTAGCTTAATCTACACCAATGTTGCTAATTGCTGCATTTCGATTTTAGTTAAACCCTATGGTACCAATCCCCTCAATGACACATCTCAGTTTTATTACCCTAAAATAACAACTGGTAAATATAAGGTAGCATGTACAATAAGGTGACCAGATTTTCTCAGACAAAATCCGGGGACATTTTCAGCTCCGAAGCGTATTAACCTCCAAAATAAGTAATGTTTTTACTTTTGTAAAACTTAAAACGCGGACATTAGACCTAGAGCTGTTCTCATTAGGGGCTGAGCCCCCAAGGTCTGATCCTAGACCCACCCCTGCTGCTACTTCCTACTCCACTCCACTACACGTCAGAGGGGAATGTTTCAAGATAGAAAGTCCTAATATTTCAAGATAAAAAAATACTAATACTTCAAGATAAAAAGTCCTAATATTTCAAGATTGAAAGTCTTAATATTTCAAGATAAAAAAATACTAATACTTCAAGATAAAAAGTCCTAATATTTCAAGATAGAAAGTCTCATTATTTCATAATGTTGTAATGTACTGAACTACTGACAGCTTTTGCTTTATTGCATAAGGCTTGTTTCTGCAGCAGCTCATTGAGAATCAGATACAATAAAAACTATTGAGGACATATTTTCCTCTGACATGTCGCAGTATTAAACGAGATCGCTCCAGTCGGCAGAAACAAGCAGCAATGGAAGTTAATAGGATAATTGTCCAGCTTGTATTTACGTTCATAAAGTGCTCGTTTTGCTGCTGACAGGCTCAGATTAATATTCTAAGTGTCTGACAACATTATGGAAGAGATTTCTAAGGAAGTCGACCTTTCTGTTAAAGATTAAGATCCTTTTTAAAACTTAAAAGTCCGCGAAATTGCATTCGCTACACCCACCAGACTCCATGTAAATAATCAGTGATTTTAGCATTGTAAAACACGGCTTCTAAAACCTCTCTGAGCACCGCTGGCTCTGGCTGCCTTCAGACTGCGGATGTTGGGTGTGCGACCATCGGCTACGTTTGGTCAGTATTTTCTTTCTTTCATTGCAATTTCGGGTCTGTCAGTCACAGTGAAAACCGGGGACATTTCCGGGGACAGATCCAGCCGGGGACAGGTCGCCAAAATCGGGGACTGTCCCCGGAAACCGGGGACGTCTGGTCACCCTAATGTACAATAACAACAATAAGTTGGAAAACATAACTATTGCAATAACTGTGGTTTACCATGAAATCATTTATATGTTTTGTTTTTCCATTAGCTGTTCATGTTAGCTGAGCTGTCAGACACACGAGCTATAGTTACATCTGTTAGGCGACATGGAACCTGTAATTATGAGGTCACATCTAACTCTCTATTTAAAGGTTGGTGCTAAGTGGCTCTCTATAGTTAAATAAATTAGGAATGTAATTTCAACAGCAGCACAACCTCACTGCATAATAGTTGTCTTAGCTGATGCTATTTCTAGGTTGATTTAAGAATTGAATTTAGCCTGCTATATTTAACAGTGAGATGCAGGGAAACTGGTTGGCCAGATGCCTCAGTAATACATGTTATATGGTCTGCTATGGCATGCATTGTAGTCCTCAAATCATAACGGCATAAGGGCATTTCCGAATAATCTAACTTATTCTTGAAATGGCATGTCAAATGTTTTGCATTGACTGTGTGATTCCTATGCATTGCATGTTCCCTAAAATATTGCCCTTAAGATATGTAAGTTCACATCCTCTCCCTTATTCTTGAGATTTGCAATTTCTATTGAACTTTGTTGCCAATATTACACCAAACAACTTTTCAAGAGTCTTTTTCCCTCTTGACGTTTGATTTTATTGGTAGTTTTAAGTCTTGGTAGTAAAATCATAACAAAACAATCTATAATGTTTGTAATGCTATAATTATCTCCTTGCAGTGTGGGATGAACAGTGTTTGGCTTCCCCTCATCTACACGACAAACTACATAATCTTTTTATTAAAAAATAAGCTCCAAACGCACCTTTTATTGTCATTAATTTAGCTGAACATGTTATTTTCAGGTCAAATCAGACCTTTGTAACAGCTGGCTTCCTGAGGGTCTCCAGCAATGGGTCGAGCCTAAAGGATTGGAAGTACAACAGGGCATTATAACTGTTCTTCTCAAAGCCCAGGGACATTAAATCTCCAAATTCAGGGTGCAAAGTTCACCAAAAAAGAGGTAGGACGGTTATAATACAAAATAGCTTATTGTCCACCCGGACAAGTTGTTTGTTTAACTTCAAACAGTGAACTGGATTATCTCTTTTCCTGCAAGTAAAAAAAAAAAAAATTGTAATTTATTTTCATTATGTTACCTGTCAGGTGTCATCCAGTAGAAATCCTTTAAACTCAATAGCTGTTCATTCTGTTGCTCTGCTGCACTCTGGATCAATGGACTGAGACTAAAAATAAAATTATATGTTTTTTAGGTTTGAGTGATGCTTTTAACTTCAGCTGCAGATCATCTTGCCTTTGCTGCCTCACAGAACTGTCTTAATAACGTGAGAATAAATTGCTTTCCTTCAAATAGATTGTCACCCTTTGACACCTGTGGTTTACTTTTCAAAAAGTAAATGCTTAATGTCCATGTTTGAAGAAATTAATATTAAATGTACAGATTGAATGTTATATTTAAAGTATTTATACAGTGTATAAGGTGTGATGCTTGTCCTTTTGATGTATTGAGAGTTAGAACAGTATACATTCTATTTTTTTTGTCAACTTGATCCCTTTACCCTGTCTTCTAGCCTACCTAAGTAAGAAATAGAATATGAAGTAATAAAGTTTGTTTAATTTCTTTTCATGACTCAAATGTATGCTATACAAACAATCTGTTTAGGGTTACATTGCACAGATTCTACATAGATCTCCCCTTTTACTTTCTCTCTTAAAGTGCAACAGACTGATGCATATAAAGGAGAATTCCGGTTGTTTTTCCTTTTTTAAATGTGGAGTGCTGTCAGTAGAAAGAAAAATGAAACCAATCAGTGCTGCCTACACCGTGTTATCCTTCCGCTAGAGTTAGCACCCAACAGGCTGAAACAGGGCAAGTTTTAACCGTGTTTTTAGCCTTTACACATGTTCAAAATGTCATTACCAGTGCCCAGCCACGTGCAGTGACTCCTTCCAATTGAACACAATACAGGCCTCAAGGGGGATAACACAGACACAATACAAATAAAAAAAAAAACACAGCTACATGTTGAAATCAACCGGTTCCTCCTTTAACTTCAAAATGTAAAAGTTTTTCTTCCCCTAGAGCGTTAGGGGCAGTAGCGCAGTAGCGAGAGTTGGGACTTTTCCTGGTGGGCCCATATTGTTTAGAGGTTGTGACGGCCGGTCTGATAATAGTTATACATTGCAAGTTCTTGGCAACCCCATCTGATGGCCTGGTGTGCAGCCGCTGCCTGTTGGTCAAGCTGTGCAGCCTTTGCTCAACCCGTACGGCGGGCCGCATCAGCCAGTTATTTTAATACCATCACAGGCTAATCAGAAAGTGCAGGTTCCAACCATGTCTAGGATTTTCAGAAAAATAGGGGGATCAGCGAACATCCTCTCCCCACATGGCAAAGCCCTGCTCGGCCTATAAAGTAAAGCCATCGAACACCTCTTTTTCCCTTCACGTTTGGTAACTTGTGTGAGTCTAATGACAAGACAGAGCATATGGGCACGCAAGTTCACATTAATGCCATAGCACTATATCAGGGGACAAATTGGAAACTGTTTTTAAGTCATCCTCGTTAACAGAGTGATCTAAGCAAAAGTCTCCAGGGATTCCTGGATAAAATGTTCTGACCCAAAACTCCAGCACCCAAGTGCCAACCTGGAGCCCCCCCCCCCCCCCCTTCCCCACCCTACCAATGTTAGAAGATTCAAACCAATTGTCTGTGCTGCCATGAATTTGCACATTGAAGTTCAGTGGAAAATCAGCTTCAAACGGGTTAACAGACTGCTGGAGCATGACAAATACATTTACGTAAAGAGAGATAAAAGTTTACAAAAGACTATAAAATAATAAAGTCGGCCCTTTTATTCATGATCACAATCTAAAGATCATTGCAAGGTGACTTTGTAATCCTGAATCTGGTTACTTGTCATTTCTAAGAATTGTGTGGAATATAAAAGACAATATCTCTGGTTCTGTGGCATCAATTTTGATCCCTTTTTTTAAACTGTCCTCCCTGAGTCTGACAGTGTTATAGGAGTTCATCACTAAATGTATAGAATTTTTTAATCTAGATGACTGTCTGTAAAAGTCTTTAAAATCAATCACAAACAATGAACTAAAGGCAAAAAAAACATAAACCGTAAAAAGAGGTACTTGTGGCTGCAGGTGCCACAAGACTGCAGAACATCCAGACTGTGGATTTGAGCTTCTTCTGCTGTTGTATTTATAATAGACTGTTAATAAGTGTCACCTCCCTCAAAGGGAAATTGCTTAACTGTTAGTCATGTATCTGTAATTTTATGAAGCTGCTGACACAGTATTTCTTTTTACATCTGGATACTAAGTTGCTGCCATTTTTAAGCATCAGACAACGGAATGTTGGTGAAAGAATACAGCCACTGTGCTCTGTGTATATCCTAATATGTCACTTTCTTTTTGACGTTTTCTTTAAACCTTTGGTCCATCAGTGCTGTTTTCATACCCATCGTTGCCAGTAATTTGTCACTGCTATCCATCAGTGCTATGTCGTTTTTGCACTACCTGCCCCCCAAAACTGTGTGGCTTTACAATCAAACGGGGGTTTCAGTTAAATGGGTGTTTATTGATATAAAAATATTACTGTTATAAACATAATACGCCACACAGATATCTACTCACTTTCCCTGCCAAGCGTGGCTGATAACAGCAACATTGGCAATAAAATTGTTGTTGTACTTGAAATGACATCTTAATGCGGTCAGCCATGTAAATATCACAGACTGGGTGTAAAGGCTTGCTCATCATGCTGTCATGACGAGTATGGCTTGCTAATGACAGAAAACTGGGGGGGGGGGGGGGGGGGGGGGGGGGGGTAGGCTGTAGAGTGAAGTCTGTGCATGTGTGAGTTCAGGGTGGTTATGGCCTTTGGGAAGACACTGTTCTTGAGTCTGTTAGTCTGTGCTCTGATGCACCTGTAGCGCCTTCCTGAGGTCATTTCTATTATAATTCGATACAGTATATAGTATATACAGTATATACTGTATAATTGCTAGAAACTATTGGTGTAACAACAGTAGCGTACCGTGGGCTTTCAGTCAGGGCCTTCTGTAACGACCACCAACCCCCCCCCCCCCCCCCCCCCCCCCCCCCCCCCCCCCCCCCCCCCCCCCCTAAAAAATACAACAACCACACTGCACACGCACACCAATGTGCATTAAACATCTTTAAGCACATCAACACAGCATCACCATCTATACCCTAACAATATCAATATAAATGTATAAAATACGGCAATAACTTTATCTCTCCTAAACAGTAAGAAGTAACACTCACCCATTTACTTGTAAATTAAATACATCCTCCTATCCTTTCTTTTCTTCTGTTACGCGCGCCTGCATGCGAATAAGTCCCAATGCCATTACAGCACCTCCGGCATAACACTGTGCCACTAACTTTGTTTTGCAATCGTAGCTGCCCAACACTTACTGAAGCCGCTAGATCCTAAGCTTGATTTCTTTCTGCGACATCCTCAAAATTTAAAAATGTCTCTTTTGCTCTGGTTTCAGTAACACACCAAAGTACAAATGACAGCTGTGCAGTGTTGCTGAAATCTGTGGTCTCGTCCACCATGTGCAACAAACTTGGTGTTGTTGATCTCTTTTTTAATGGCATCATTTAGCACCTCAGCAACATCACTTATGAGGTCATTTTGAATTTTCCCAGATGTTCCCATAAAAACGGTGGCCGTAGCAAGGTGGTGTCGCAAATCAGCATCATATTCTGATAACAGAGATAATAACTCCAAATAATTACCTTGATTAAGAGACTCTTTCCACTCGTCATGCCCCCTGAAAGACAATTCTGTCAAAAAAAAATGACACAATCAATGATGCGCTTCAGTATGTCCCGGTTTTTCTCACTCTCTCACTCACTCACTCAGTGACGTACAAAACGTTTGCGAGCCTTGGTCAGCCCATACAGCTCAGGTGTAGGTCTTCCTCTTACAATAATTTCTTTCTTCTCTCCAAACGATTACCTTGAAAAGTTACAGGAAGGAGATTGTAAACAGGATCGTTAGGCGGTGTTAAGGCAGCGGCGATAGCTAGTTCCCTCTAGTTCACTCACAACCTGCTTAAAGGTTCCAGCTTTGATGACATAATCAGGGGCTAGCGTTAACACAACACTGGGCCCCTAGGGCGTTCTGTCACTTCACATCAAAATTGGATTGGCTGATACACACGTCACTCAGAGCTACAATCAAATGGGAAATGGCAGGTTCAATGAAGGGCTAGCAATGCTACTAGTGCTGGTCCACGGAGCTGCGATGCGTTTAGATGACATGGAAAATCCAGCTACCATATTCTTTCCGGAAATATAATCGTTACGTGGTGAAATAGTAATTGATTTCTCGACACACAATTATTTATTGTTGCCATTATTGTGAAAAACTATATTTTTGATTTTGACAGGGCTAGCAGAGAAGGCCCTGATGACCCTGACAGCCCACCATTGTGTAACAAACCATAGTTGATTCCACAGTTGATCACTTACTTTTCTGTTTAATGTAATGTTTTATGTAACATAATCAAGTTTAACCGTTATAATAGTGGGACATACATTTTTACTGTAGCTGTTACATAAAGCAACCCAAAAACAATCTTTAAATCAATTTAAAATAAAAATGCTCAACGGTGTAAAGTGCGACTGTATTTCACTGTGGATGATACAACTGTCTGCCGCTAAAGCTAAGAGCTAAAAGACACAAACAAGCACTGGTCACTGCTGCTGTCTGAAAACACAGACATGACTAAATGTTACGTTTACTTGAAACTGGTAAAGCTCATGGTGCATTCAAAATTATTGTAAAATACCCTTTTCCTCCCCTTTTTTTGTTTAGATTGTGTACACTATTAAAGGTTAAGTCCGCCCAAATGCCAAAAATAAAACCTCACTTAACCCTGTCAGGCATGCTGGTGGTTTAAGTTTTATGTACTTCAGGTTTTCAGATATCTATTTCTAAATATTAAGCTTATATGTACAGTATATATTTCTAAATATAAATTTACAAACACACCTTTTTGTTATTATATTATTGTGTGCAATGAATAAAGTGGGGTTCGAAAGTTTGGGCACACCAGGTAAAATTTGTTATTCATGTGCATAAAGAAGCCAAGAAAAGATGGAAAAATCTCCAAAAGGCATCAAATGACAGATTAGGCATTCGAATAACATGTCACAAAAAGTCAGATTTTATTTCTATCATTTACACTTTCAAAATAACAGAAAAGAAAAAAAACGCATCTGCAAAAGTTTGGGGACCCTTGAGAGTTAATACCTTGTAACCCCCCCCTTTGGCAAGTATCACAGCTTGGAAACACTTCTTGTAGCCAGCCAAGAGTGTTTTGATTCTGGTTTGAGGTATCTTTGCCCTCTCTTCCTTCCAAAAGTCTTCCAGTTCTTTGATATTTCTGGGCTGTCTGTCACGCACTGTTCTTTTAAGGTCTATCCATAGATTTTCAATTATGTTGAGGTCAGGAGATAGTGAAGACCATGGCAAAACCTTCAGTTTACGCCTCTTGATGTAATCCACTGTGGATTTTGAGGTGTGTTTAGGATCATTATCCATTTGTAGAAGCCATCCTCTCTTTAACTTAAGCTTTTTCACAGATGGCATCAAGTTAGCGTCCAAAATTTGCAGACATTTTATTGAATCCATTTTTCCTTCTACTTGTGATATGTTCCTTATGCCACTGGCTGCAATACAACCCCAAAGCATGATTAACAGTTGGAAAGAGGTTCTTTTCATTGATTTCTGTGCCCTTCCTTCTCCAAGAGGTTTTCTTCTCATGACTCTTTCATGAAGACCATATCTGTACAAGTATCTCTTTATAGTTTAATGGTGTACCACAACTCCAGTGTCTGCCAGGTCTTTCTGGATGGATCGTGCACTCAAACAGGGGTTTGGACTTGGACTTGCTTTTCTCACAATCCTGCGACCTGTTCTGTCTAATATTTTTCTTGGTCTTCCAGATCTTCCTTTAACTTCCACTGTTCCAGATGACTGCCATTTCTTAATTACATTCCAAACAGAGGATGTTGGCATCTAAAAACCCTTTTCTATCTTCTTATAGCATTCTCCTGCTTTGTGAGCGTCAACTCTTAGTTTAAGTTTTCTAGCCCATGGAACCAATGGTGCTGATTGTTGGGACAAGGTCAGATGAGCATTTAAAACCTTAAAATTGACATCACCTGGTCTTTGAAGGTGATGACTGAGAACAATCAATGACGCCGTCAGGTCTCAGCTTTCCAAATGGGGCGGGGCATGACAAAACAACAAGTGTAGTTTATTTTTGGACGTGGAGGCGAGGGTCAGTGAGTTAGAAGTCCGGATCCGCACCATGACAGATCAGTCGTTAGTTACTGTAGCTATCCTCCCCTCGGTAGTCGGCGCGGGCCGGCCTGAGCCTGAGTTAGCCTCTGGTAGCCGTCCCCCGGCATCTCCTGGGCAGCCAGGTCATAGTGCCTGGGTGACCGTGGGAGGACGAGGAAGACAGTCGTAAGCTTTCCAAGGCGTCGGACCGCCACCAGCCTGTTAGCGTTTCTAACAGATTTTCCCCACTCAGCAACACACCCGCTGAGAAACCAACTGTGATTATCGGCAGCTCCATTTTGAGAAACGTGAAGTTAGCGAAGCCAACAGCCATAGTTAAGTGCATCCCGGGAGCTAGAGCGGGCGACGTTGAGTCTTATCTGAAACTGCTGGCTAAGGATAAACGTAAATACAGCAAGATTGTTATTCACGTTGGCGTTAATGACTCCCGGTTACGGCAATCGGAGGTTACGAAGATTAATGTTGAATCGGTGTGTACATACGCAAAGTCAATGTCGAACGCCGTAGTTTTCTCTGGACCACTGCCAAATCTCACCAGCGATGACATGTATAGCCGCATGTCGTCATTTCGCCGCTGGCTATCGAGGCGGTGTCCAGATAACAATGTGGGCTTTGTGGATCCCTGGCAGTCTTTCTGGGGAAGACCTGGTCTGATTCGGAGAGACGGCATTCATCCCACTTTGGATGGAGCAGCTCTCATTTCTGGAAATCTTGACAGGTTTATTAGTGGACCTAATCCTTGACAATCCATAGTTAAGACCAGGAGGCAGAGTCCCAGTCTAACACACTTCTCTGCTCCTTTATTCCAGGTGTTACCTAGTAAAAACCCCATAGTGACGGTGTCTGCCCCCCGACCATTGAAATTATTTGAATCAAAGGTAGACAGTAGAGGAGCTGTGCATGAAAACCTCACAACAATTAAAACCACAAGTGCAATAGTGCAAAAGAATAGGAGGATTAAATGTGGACTCTTAAACATCAGATCTCTCTCTTCTAAAGGGGTACTAGTAAATGAATTAATATCAGATTCTAATATTGATTTATTCGGTCTTACTGAAACCTGGCTGGGTGATGGAGAATATGTTAGTCTAAATGAATCCACCCCCCCAGTCATATTAATACTCACATTCCTCGAGGCACAGGCTGAGGAGGTGGAGTGGCAGCCATCTTTGATTCTAGTCTACTAATCAGCTTAAACCTAAAGTAAATTATGACTCATTTGAAAGTCTTGTTCTTAGTCTTTCACACCCAAGTTGGAAATCAATGCAGCCTGATCTATTTGTTATAGTGTACCGAGCACCTGGTCCATACTCTGAATTTTTATCCAAATTTGCAGAGTTTCTGTCTGCTAAACCGGACAAAGTTATTATTGTAGGGGATTTTAATATTCATGTGGACGAGGAGAATGATGGCCTTAGCACTGCGTTTATCTCTATATTAGATTCTATTGGCTTCTCTCAAAGTGTACATAAACCGACTCACCTTTTTAATCACACCCTTGATCTTGTTCTGGTATATGGTGTTGAAATTGAACATTTAATAGTGTTCCCACAGAATCCCTTTCTATCTGACCACTGTTTGATAACTTTTGAGTTTATACTGCTGAACTACACGCCATTAGGCAAAACCTTCTATACAAGATGTCTATCTGATAGTGCTGTAGCTAAATTTAAGGATGCGATTCCGTTAGCATTTAATTCATTACCAAATAACAAAGTAACGGAGGACTCCAATGCTATTAGTCCCTCCCAAATCGATCATTTTGTTGATAGTGCAGCAGGCTCGCTACAAATGACTCTCGACTCTGTTGCCCCTTTAAAAAAGAAGATAATAAAACAAAGACGGTTAGCTCCATGGTATAACACTGAAACTTGCATATTAAAGCAAATATCGCGGAAACTTGAGAAGATCTGGCGCTCCACCAAACTGGAAAATTCTCGTTTAATCTGGCAAGATAGTCTTAAAACGTATAGGAAGGCCCTCCGTAATGCCAGAGCAGCATACTACTCGTCATTAATAGAGGAAAATAGGAACAACCCCAGGTTTCTTTTCAGCACTGTAGCCAGGCTAACGGAAGGTCACAGCTCTACTCAGCCAAGTATTCCCATAGCTCTTAGTAGTAACGACTTTATGAGGTTCTTCAATGATAAAATTATAACTATTAGAAGCAAAATTCACCAAGACATGCCTTTAACTGGCACTGACTTATCTCTAAACTCAGGAACCTTAGAAACAGCTGTAAAACCAGATATATGTTTAGACTGATTTGCTTCACTTGATCTTTATCAATTTAATTCAATTATTTCTTCATCTAAGCCATTAACCTGCCTCTTGGATCCCATCCTGACTAGGCTACTTAAAGAAGTTTTACCATTAGTCAACACTTTGCTACTGGATATAACCAATTTGTCTTTATTAACAGGTTATGACACTTTAACACTTTAAAGTTGCTGTAATTAAACCTCTTCTGAAAAAGCCAAACCTTGATCCAGATGTTTTAGCCAACTATAGACCTATCTAACCTTCCATTTCTCTCTAAGATTCTTGAGAAAGCAGTCGCCAAACAGATGTGCGACTTTCTGCATAGCAACAGCTTATTTGAGGATTTTCAGTCAGGATTTAGAGTTAATCATAGCACAGAGACAGCAATTGTGAAAAGTACTAATGACCTCCTAATTGCATCAGACAAAGGACTCATCTCTGTACTTGTGTTATTAGATCTTAGTGCTGCATTTGATACCATTGACCATTACATGTTATTACAGAGATTGGAACATTTAATTGGCATTAAAGGGACCGCTCTAAGCTGTTTTAAGTCTTATTTATCAGATCAATCTCAGTTTGTTCATGTTAACGATGAATCCTCCATGCACGCCAAAGTTAGTCCTGGAGTCCCAAAAGGATCTGTGCTCGGTCCAATCATGTTCACTTTATATATGCTTCCTTTAGTTAGTATTATTAGGAAACACTCCATAAACTTTCATTGTTGTGCAGATGATACTCAGTTATATCTATCAATCAAGCCAGATGAAACTAATCAGTTAGCTAAACTTCAAGTGTGCCTTCAGGATATTAAAACCTGGATGACCTGTAATTTTCTAATGTTAAACTCAGATAAAACTGAAGTTATTGCTCTCGGACCCAAGCACCTCCGTGACGCATTATCCAAAGATATAGTTACTCTGGATGGCATCACCCTGGCCTCAAGCACCACTGTGAAGAATCTTGGAGTCATATTTGATCAGGACATGTCCTTTAATTCCCACTTAAAGCAAATTTCAAGGATTGCCTTTTTTCACCTACGTAATATTGCAAAAATCAGGAATATCCTGTCTAAAAATGATGCCGAAAAACTAGTCCATGCATTTCTTACTTCTAGGTTGGATTACTGCAATTCTTTGTTATCAGGCTGCTCGGAAAAGTCCATAAGGACTCTTCAGCTGATCCAGAATGCTGCGGCACGTGTTCTGACGGGAACCAGGAAAAGAGATCACGTTTCTCCTGTTTTAGCTTCTCTGCATTGGCTTCCTGTAAAATTTAGAATAGAATTTAAAATCCTTCTTCTCACCTACAAAGCTCTTCATGGTCTGGCTCCATCTTATCTTAAAGAGCTCATAGTACCTTACAACCCTACAAGAGCACTACGCTCCCAGAATGCAGGGTAACTGGTGGTTCCTAGAGTCTCTAAAAGTAGAACGGGAGCTAGAGCGTTCAGCTATCAGGCTCCTCTCCTGTGGAACCAGGTTCCAGTTTGGGTCCGGGAGGCAGACACCGTCTCCACATTTAAGAGTAGGCTTAAGACTATCCTTTTTGATAAAGCCGATAGTTAGGGCATAGAATTGAATATTGTTAGGGAGTAGTAGTTAGTCACATAGTTTTCAGATTTATCTATCATATAATCAAGAATATAATAAAACTAAAGCGAGACTTGGCATACAGCCCGATCCGGTTGGGGAGAGTTCTAGCCCGACCGGGCTGGAGCTCTCTTTACCTTGTCTCTCTTGGTTTTGCTGTACTAATAGTTTTAGACAGCTGGGGACTTATTTTGATACACTAGTTAGGGCATAGAATCGAATATTGTTAGGGAGTAGTAGTTAGTCACATAGTTGTCAGATTTATCTATCATATAATCAAGAATATAATAAATCTAAAGGGAGACTTGGCATACAGCCATATCCGGTTGGGGAGAGTTCTAGCCCGGCCGGGCTGGAGCTCTCTTTACCTTGTCTCTCTTGGTTTTGCTGTAATAATAGTTTTAGACAGCTGGGGACTTATTTTGACAAACTGAGGTCCTCTCTCCTCTATCTTTCCATCTTTTCATTTATGTGCATCCATGTCCCTGAAATGCTTGTTACTAACCTAGCTCTGGGGAGTCATTCCCCGGAGTCCTTATGTTCTTTTTCCCCAGCATGTTACCTTGGATCAGAGATGCTCCAAAATCAGGGTAGCAGCTGTTGCCTTGGTCCCGCTCCATGTTCTGTGATGCCATGTTCAACTGCTACACTGCAGTGCCCAGCTACGTCCTGCTACGTCCTGCTGTGCCTTGTAATGCCGCACAGCGTTCTGCTATGCCATGAACTACTACAAAATTCTAACCCCAACCGGCCCGTCAGACACCTCCTACCAAGAGCCTGGGTCTGACCGAGGTTTCAGCCTAAAAGGAAGTTTTTCCTCGCCACTGTCGCACTGTTGCTTGCTCTGGAGGAAACTACTAGAACTGTCGGGTCCTTGTAAATTCGGGAGTGTGGTCTATGTGTATAGTGTCTTGAGATAACTCTTGTTATGAATTGATACTATAAATAAAATTGAATTGAATTTAATTGAAAACCTTTGCAGATGCTATTTTTTTGTTTTCTGTTATTTGGAAAGGGTAAAGGATGGAAATAAAATCTAACTTATTGTGATATACTATACAAATGTCTTATCTGTAATTTGATGCATTTAGGAGACTTTTCCATCTTTTCTTGGCTTCTTTATGCACATTAATACACATTTTTACCTGGGGTGGCCAAACTTTTGAACCCCACTGTATGTAATCATATCAAGGTAACACTGACTGATAACATTTTTAGGGGTCTTTTCCTGGTTCAACATCAGTACAATAAGGATGAAAGTAAAGAAGTAAACAGTAAAAGAAGGTATTGTAAATTGCAAGGGTAAGAAGAAAGTAGAAAAGAGAAACAAAAGAAAACAGTCAAAGATAACATATGTAAAGAATGTCAGAGATGAGAGCAGGCGTACCAAAGAAAGAGACAGAGAGAGGCCAGACACAAGCACCTCAGGCATGGGTTCTGCAATCTGAACTACTAACATCAACACATACACACACACACACACACACACACACACACACACACACACACACACACACACACATACACTTGAGGACACTGTGAAAATTCCACAGAAGAGTCACAAGAGCCACACCTCAGGCTAGCTGTTCACACACATCCCAGAAGAAAGAAGCTTTGATGCAAAGCCTGAATGCCTGCTTTTATCTGCCTCGATTGGGTCTATAGTATGTGTGTGTGTGTGTGTGTTGGTCAATTTCTACAAATGCTTTCAAAGTGGCAAAGAGGCAATATGTTTGATTGGTTAAGGATGACCGGAATATAGACAGAGAGCCTTGTTGTCTTATACATGTCTGGCTTCTACAACTAAATTAATCTCCTAAAGTGTCACCACTACAATATGTGAGTGAAAATCTGCCCAGTGCCACTGGACATTTTGGTTGGCTCCACCACAGCAACTTGAATCCAGTTTTCTTCAAAGATGTTTGATTTTTCTGCTTTCTGTCTGTGTGTGTGTGTGTGTGTGTGTGTGTGTGTGTGTGTCTATCTGTACTCCCATAGTATCTCTGTAGTGGCTCACAGAGGCAACTTTCACTGCTAAAGTTTGGACTAGATAGTGGGCTGAGAACGACCCAGGGAAGTGCTCAGGCACCTGCCCGTACAATACAGATAAGGGCTCTCAGTGAAATACTCTTCTGGGGAATTGTGGCAAATATGTGCCCGCCACCAAATTTAGGGCTTTAGGTAATAACTGGAAAGGTTTCTGGCCCAATTGTCATCATTGGTTATCTGATAGCTAAAAGTTGAACTGAAATATGAGTAATTAGCAGTGCATAAGCACTTGGAAAGCATTCATCTACTACGGCCATCTCTGTGTTTTGTGCAGATTAAACAGGGACTGACTTAGCTGTCTTTACCAGGCTGACCTATGGGCAGGACTAGGATTAAGTTGTTTTTACACATAGAGGTTTCCCTTTTTTATGATTAACAGTTTTTATTTTTTAAACATAATAAAATACATACAATTTTCAAATATGTGGTAGGCCTCAGTTGTCCACTGAGAGTTCTAGTCTACTAATTAATAACATGCTTTATTCTTTCAGAAAGACATCACAGAACCCACTAGAGCAGTGGTTTGCCAGGAAGTAGTCCATGTCCTTGACCTTCTACTTCCAGGAGATTCTGCTGGACGCATGTATTTTCCATTTCCTTCCACTTTGTGTTCAAATTTTAAACTTCAGTGGATTTCTGAGGACTATGGTTACCTGGTCCTCAGTTCTCTGCAGGGTAAATCCAGACAGCTAGCTAGACTATCTGTCCAATCTAAGTTTTTCTCACACAAAATGCTCCCTGCGGAGCTTAGCACCGCCCATGATGATTACGATTGGTTTAAAGAAAGGCCAATAAACCAGAGCAGGTTTTTCTCCAATCCCAGAATGCTATGTGGACTAGCCAGACTGTCCTCCGTTCCATTTACCTCAGAACTTGGACGCTGGGAATGACATCCCACCCGTGTTGAATGTGTTTCATTTACATGTGGAATTTTCCTTGTTTTCATTTTCATTGTTTCATTTCACATTACGCTGTATTTTGTGCATACAAACAGCGTAGCAACATGTCCACAGATAGAAGTTGGACAGTACTGTGTGTACGACTGATTTAGTGAGATTTACACACGGTAGATAAAAATACCACAGAAGTGCTAAGAAATGTATGTTTCTACAGCTTGCAAAACTGTTGATGCATGGAGCAGCCATGTTGGACTTTGAGCTTGGGGAACTCAGTGGTTGCCTGAGTTCCGAGCTCAGAAATCCAAGTTCCGGGGGGGCGTGATTCTGACTTTGATCTTGGCAAATCCCAGTTTTGAGCACAAATGGAACGCACTATTAATACCTTGAATTCAGTGATTGAGGATTACCCCACAATTACAAAATAAAGTTTCAGCTCACAGAGAGCGAAGCAGGGGCTGGACTTCAACTGGAAAATTATAAGACTGATGATAATAACAATAATAGTAATAATAATCATAATCATAATAGATTGACAGAGAAGCTATAACTAAAAACATGATTATAGCAAAACAAAAGTGGTGTAGGGTTATGTTATATAAAAAAGTACAGGAAGACATACCAATAACAAAAGGTTTACAGCAAAAGACATGACGTGAGAACAAACAAACACAACATCTCTTGAAAGACGGAAAGACATCCTGTGAGTAAGAAAAGTTTTGTGATAGTGAAAGCAGAGAGAAAAAAGAAAATGTGCGTCTAAAAACGATCACCCCGCAGAAGAGAGAGAAAAATTAGAATGAGGTGGAGGAGAAGAGAACAAATGACAAATCTTGATGAATATAAGAGCCAACAGAATCCTAATACTTACTTTATCACCCAGCCAGACTTCTCTTACAAATTACTTATTATGCAAATATCTCTGTATTTATTCCAATGACAAATCACACTGTCATATAAACAGACTCATGAAATACAGTGCACACAGACATCTCTGTGTGCCCACACATTAAAACGCAGGTGGTGAAACACACACGCACACACACACATACACACATGTACGCTTGCACACGGATACACACGGTTTATTTATTTGTCATACTTCTCAAATCCAGTGATGTTTAATAACTGCTCCATTTGTTCGAATGATAAATGAGCCACTGCTGTACTGCATAAAGACGATAGATCCTAAAGTTCCACCTGCACTGTTGTTGTTGTGTGTGCTAATATATTTGTCAGTTTAATAGGCACTAGATGTGTGTGTCTGTTACTTATGTTTGCATCTACTCTACCTTTTTCTACTTATTAAGTCTTAAATGGATCTCATTGTCATATTTTAGAACATGAATGAACACTTACTTAAAGGTGTGTAACTTTTGTAGTTTGGATCAAAATCTGTATTGCAGTTCACAAACTTGTCCTTTTCTACGAATATTGATCACAACTCTCAATTTTATGTTTCCATGAACAGGGGTAGACTCTTCATTGTCCTGCGCCATCTTAAATTAAATCAGCCGGTAAGTGAAGAAATTCTTTATTAGGAATAATCCCTTGAGATGTGACATCTCGTTTTCGAGGGGGTCCTATAGGCAAAGCAAATATACAATACATTCACATTTAGACAAGACAATTAACTAAACAGCTTGAGGGGAATAATAATAAAAATTAAAAAAATTAAAACATACACCCCAAACATACGCACATACTGACAAACAAAAACAAAAGCTCTCCATTACACCAAAATCACCCATATCCTTCCCATTCCAACCAATAAATATTAAACAAACAAAAAACAGTTATAGTTAATAATAACAGTTTGAGAAAATAAATAAATAAAATATACATATTATGTACAAATATATACACATAAATATACATGCGCACATACGTTTACACAGTTACTTACATAAATATATTCATATACACTCACACACAAATACATACATACTGTACTTGTACATACATATAAACAAAACAAAAACATTCAAAAAAAAAAAAATCAAGTATAAGTATCAATTATGAATATCAAGTATGAGAAAAACAATTGCAGCTTGTATGCAAATAATTATAAAGAGACATCTTAAACTGGTGAAAGGAGAAAAGAGCTCTTAAAGACCTCGGTAAACCATTCCAATCGGAAGGGGCTTTGAATTTAAAAGCTCTCCTCTCAATTTCTTTAGATATATGTGGTACTGAAAAGAAAAGATGATCAGTGTCTCTGAGGCTATAGGATGATTGATATACAATCAAATGTTGTTTCAGATAGAATGGATAATCTGAAAAAATACATTTGTGAACAAACTGCAGCCAGTGAAACTGACGTTGAGCGTTTAGTGATAAAAGATTCAACAACTGATACATTTGACAATGATGCGTCGTGAATGGACACCTCAGGACAAATCTGCAAAGACTATTATAAATCACATTCAGAGGCTTAAGATTGGTTTCAGCAGTGTTCTGGTAAACAACATCTGCATAATCGATTATAGGTAATAATAATTGGGTAATCATTTTTAATCTGTTCTGTTTTGTAAAACAATTAATTGAGCGATATAACATTCTTAAACTACAGCTTATTTTTCTCACAAGAGAATTAATATGTGGTCTAAAGGTAAGTCTATCCAGAGATCCAGATATTTAAACTCCTTGACATATGTTAGAAGTGTACCATCCAGAAATTTTACCTCAAGAGAGTTATTTTGCTTATGTAGTGCAGATCTAGTTGCAAAAAGCATGCTATAAGACTTCTTATTATTCAATAAAAGCAGATTAGAAGATAACCATGTTTGAATACGACTGAAATCAGATTGAAGTGAGGTTTGAATCTCAGATATTTTGTATTTAGATGTATATATAACTGTTTCATCGGCATAAAGATGAATCTGACAGTCAAAGCATATTTGAGGAAGGTCATTTATAAAAATAGCAAATAAAAGGGGCCCTAGGGAAGAACCCTGAGGGACACCCGTTTCAATTATACTAGACTGTGAAAGAGTAGCATTAAGAGACACACTTTGACGTCTATAGTGAAGATATGCATTAAACCAAAGAACAGCCGAGTTGGAAAGACCAATAGCATATCATTTATCAAGAAGAATATAATGATTAACCATGTCAAACGCCTTAGTGAGGTCAATAAAAATTGCACCTGTAGACATGTTATCTTGTGCAGAAAAAATATCATTGGTAAATATAGTAAGGGCTGTTGTTGTAGAGTGATTAGCTCTAAATCCGGATTGATTTGGAATCAAAATAGAAAAATCATTAATATATCTATACAATTGCTTAAAAATAAGTTTTTTGAATATCTTTGCTACATTACTGATTATGGAGATTGGCCTATAATTATTAACATCAAGTGAATCCCCACCTTTATGTAGTGGTGTTACTTTTGCAAATTTCCACATTAATGGGATTACACAGGTGGAAATTGATAAATTAAATAAATCACAAAGCGGAAATGCAAGAACATGAGCAGAGAGTTTGATAAACTTAATATCCAGACCATCAGGACCAGCACCAGTAGAGGATTTTTATTGTAAGATTGCCTGTTGGACATCAAAAGGGTTAATTGTTGAAAATGAAAATGCGCTATTGGTCACAATATTTGTTATGCTAGAATGAAAAAGCTCAGATGATTGAGAACAACAGATAGAGGAAAAATGTTGATTAAAGGCATTGGCCATAGAGACATACATGACAAACTGCTCCACCTTTCCTGTTTCGCTGTCACTTGAAAAACTCACAGGTGCTGTTTAAGGAGAATTCCGTTTGACTCCAACACGTAGCTCTGTTGTTTTTAAATCTGTAGTCCTGTCAGTAAAAAGAAAAACTAAACCAATCGGTGCTGCCTACACCAAATTATCCTCCTGCTAGAGTTAGCACCCAACGGGCTATAACAGGGCAAGTTTTAAACATGTTTTAGCCTCTTAACATGTTTAAAATGTCATTACAAGTGCCTACTCATGTGAAGTGATTCCTTCTGAGTGAATCTGACTGCTGTAGATGTGAAAGAAATGCATTAAAGGACAGTCAGGTAACGTTAGCTTAAAACGTCTCGGGTTACGTATGTAACCCTTGTTCCCCGAGATAGGGGAACGAGACACTGCGTCGGTTACGACACTAAGGGGA
>NC_048416.1:6977075-6982663 GCF_013103735.1 Etheostoma cragini
TGAAGAAGGTGTGAGGAGTGGCACAGCCAGCTGCATCACAAACCCCCTGGAGAGACGTCCCAGAGAGGAGAGCCATGGTGGCCGCCATGCCTCTCGTGGAGTGAGCCTGTACAGCCAGAGGTGAAGGCAAGCCCCGCACCTGATAGGCCAGGGAGATAGTCTGAACGATCCAGCTGCTGATAGTATGCTAGGAAGCGGGGAGCCCAGCCATGGGGGACCCGAAACACACCAGCAACTGGGCTGCCTTCCTTCACCAGGAGGACCTCAGAGTGAAGAAACTCAGTGCTCTGACAGGGCAGAGCAATGGAGCCTCCCGTCCTCCGCCGCCACATGAGGTGGAGGATGAAACGCCTGCAGTACCACAGGCCCCATGACAGCGGACTGCACCTTGGGAATGTAGCCCGGAACCGGGTGCAGGATGGCCCTCACATTACCCGGGGCAAACTCCAGGCATCGGGGAGCAACCGAAAGAGCCTGGAGGTCCCCGACCCTCCTCAGAGAGGTGATAGCAAGGAGGAAGGCCATCTTCAGGGTCAGGTACTTGGCCTCAGCTGACTCCATGGGCTCGAAGGGGGCCTCAGCCAAAGCTTCGAGAACCACCGCCAGATCCCAGGTGGGAATCCTAGAGCGAGTCGCAGGTCTCATCCTCCGGGTTCCACGGAGAAACCGTACGACCAAGGGAAGTCTCCCCAGAGACCCATCCCTCGAAGGGGCGTGCAAAGCCGAAATGGCTGCCACATAAACCTCGAGGGTGGACGGGGAAAGGCCCGCAGAGAAGCGGACCTGCAGAAACTTTAGCACCTGAACCACCGGGCAGGTAACTGGGTCCAGCATAAGTCCCCTGCACCAGGGAGAGAAGACGTTCCACGTCAGGCCATACATCCTCCGTGTAGACGGGGTCCTGGAGTTGAGGAGAGTGACCGCTCCTGCCGTCAGGCCCCGCCTCTAGGTACTGGGCCCCCTCAAGGGCCAGACCCACAGACACCACAGGGCGGGGCAAGGGTGAAGAACCCGGCCTCCTTCCTGGGACAGCAGGTCCCTCCTCAGAGATGGCCAGAATGGCGCTACCAGAAGAAGGCAGATGCCCTCCCGACGGACCCTCTCCAGGATCCCCGGGAGCAGGGCGACTGGGGGAAAAGTGTACAGACGCAGCCTCGGCCACTCCCGCACCATGGCATCCAGCCCTAGCGGGGCCGGCAGCGTCTGGGAGAACCACAGAGGACAGTGCGTAGTCTCCCGAGACGCAAACAAGGCCACGTCTATAGGTCCGAACCTTACGCACAAGGACTCCACCACCTCCACCATTCCCCGGGCCTCAGCCCCTGTCTGGACAGCAGGTTCGCACCCCGATACTGAAGCCCAGGGATAAACATCGCTCTGAGAGAGAGCAGTCTCCGCTGGGACCACAGGAGGATCTGATGTGCCAGTCTGCGAGAGGGCGCGAGCGCAGACCCCCTGGTGATTTAGATAGGCCACCACAGCTGTATTGTCGGACCTGACCAGCACGTGGTGACCCAGGAGTGCAGGCAGGAAGCTCCTCAGAGCTCGGAACACGGCCAGCATCTCGAGGCAATTGATGTGCCATGACGAGTGATGCACCTGTCAAACACCCCTTGCCGAGCGGTCGCCCATGACCGCGCCCCACCCGGTGAGGGAAGCGTCTGTCGAAACGATTACACGGCGACAGGGTGCCCCCAGCGCAGGTCCTTGGGACAGGAAACAAGGCTTCTTCCACACTGATAGGGTACGAAGACATTTGAGCGCAATCCGTATCAGGCGGAACGGGTTTCCCCTCGGGGAGAACCCCTTGGATTTCAGCCACCACTGCAGGGCCCTCATGTGCAGAAGACCAGAAGGTATCACGCTGGAAGCAGCTGCCATGAGGCCCAACACCCTCTGGAAGTGTTTTACTGTGATGGCGCGGCCCAGCCGCACACTATTCACCGCGGCCAGAACGGACTCAACACGAGCCGGAGACAGACGTGCCAGCATCGTCAACGAGTCCCACACCACCCTTAAGAAGACAGTCCTTTGGGCGGGTGCTAGCGCACTCTTTCCCTCGTGGAGCCTCAGCCCCAAACGAAGAAGATGAGCAAGGACGACATCTCGATGCCGAACCGCCAACTATCGAGACTGAGCCAGGATAAGCCAGTCGTCAATGCAATTGAGGACCCGGATGCCCTGGAGCCGCAGAGGGACCAGCGCCGCATCCATACACTTGGTGAAAGTGCGAGGGGAGAGTGCCAGGCCGAAGGGAAGAACGAACGGAGACATGGAAGAATGTGACCCTCAGATCCACGGTGACAAACCAGTCCTCAGACCGGATGCTCTTCTCCAAGCCCCGCCAAGCTCCTGCGAAATCCGCCAGCGGAACCAACCCCTCAGGGCTGGTGGCCGTTGCGACGTGCCGATCACGGACGAGCCCCTGAAGCGGCCGCCAGGAAGAACCCGCCAATGATCCGCAGTTTGGGAGCCGAACCTCCGGCCCACTGCCACCCCTTGGGGCTGGCAGAGCGGAGAAGGCTCGGGGGCTGCTAGCTTCCCGAGCGCCACGGCGGCGGGAGGACAACAACGCCATCGGCCACCCTGGAGCAGACCTCAGTCGGCCCCCGGGGCATTGACACACGACGGCAGGGATGGTGAGCATCTTGAACCCGTATCTCCTCAGAGACTGGTTCAGAACCCGCAGATCCAGAATAGGGCGCAGGTCTCCGTCCTTCATGGGAACCAGGAAGCACCGGCTGTAGAAACCGGACCCGCTGGCCGGCGGGGGAACGAGCTCCACGGCCCCCTTCTCCAGCAGCGAGCACACTTCCCGTCCCAGCACCAGGCCCTGATCCGGGCGCACCACAGTCCGGACCACCACAGTGAAGCCGGGGGGCGGACCCGGAACTGCATCCCGTACCCGTCTGACGGTGCACAGAACCCACTGGGGAGGTACTCCAAACCCCGCCAAGCTCCTGCTCAATCCGCCAGCATAACCAACCCCTCAGGGCTGGTGGCCGGTGCGAAATGCCGATCACGGACGAGCCCCTGAAGCGGGCCGCCAGGAAGAACCCGCCAAAGAACCGCAACACGGGAGCCGAATCACCGTCCCACTGCCACCCCTTGGGGCTGGCAGCGCGTAGAAGGCTTGGGGGCGGCTAGCGCTTCCCGAGCGCCATGGCGGCGGGACAAAAATGCTAGCTGCCACCCTGGAGCGGACCTCAGTCGGCCTCCGGGGGCTAAACACACAGTAAGGACCTCAGCACCTCGCCCCTCCGCGACTAGCTGACGCACCTCAGGTCCGACCTGCCGGGGAGGGGTGCGCGGAAGCGATGCCCTGCGTCCCAAGCTGCTCGAGGGGGACCGCGAGAATCCACACTCCGTCCCTGCCGCTGACGGTGGGTGGCCCATCTCCAGCAACAGGCCCGCCTGGTAGGCCTGCAAAACCGCCATGGTGTTTAGGCTCGCACCAGCCTGGCCCGGCGCCATATACGTCTTCCATACTAGCGAGGAAGACACCCGACACAACCTCGTTGGCAGCGCCGGCTGGCTGAAAGACGACGTCTGCTGGGGAGAGAGGTAACTCACCAGAGCGTCTACAACCTGCGGCATCGTCCTGTAGCCGCAGTCCTTAATCCCTGCCACATTGCCATACTCCAGCACCTGGGGAGTAGAAAGCCAGGCAGAGTTAGGTTTATCCCATGATTTACACAACTCACCGTGAACATCCGGGAAAAACCTTGAAGAACCGGGGCGGGGGCACGGAGTGGCTCTGCAGGAAGCGATATCCAGTCTGACAGCCTGTGGCCAATCCAGACCGCGTTTTGCCACAGCTCGTGACATCACAATCGGGCGCGACGCTCTTATGATGACGTCGGCCCGACACCCGGAAGTCCTCTCCCTCCACCACGCTGCCAAGCACAACGAGCTCCTCAGAGCCAGAGTGCCACCGCTACGTCTGTCAGCATCCCCGAACAGAAGAAGCCGAGAGACCCGGCCCACGAACGGGGACTGGGGGACTCGGAACCGGCAGACAAAGGATGAGACGGAGCAACAGCCGTCTCGGAAACCTCCAGCACATCTCGCTGCGATCCACATGACCGAAACCGCCGAGCCGCCTCAGCGGCTGCGGGGCCCGACCCACGGGGAGAGCGTATCTGACCGTCCGCGGAAAAGAGGGCCGTGCGGGACCTCAGTACCCGCATGGGCAGGGCTCCGCAATGGACACAAACAGCCCCCTCGAGAGCTGCCGTGGCGTGCGATAGGCCCAGACAAGCAACACACAGCTCATGAGAGTCTCCTACCGAGATGAAACGCGGGCAGGGAGACACATCTCCGGAACTGGTCAACTGCTTGGACAAACTGCAACTTCCAGGTGAGTAGGATACATGGAGTCTTTCAACACAACATCAACCAACGTGCCTGCTGAATAGAAAAAAGCTAATGAGCTATGTGCCGGCGTGAATATATGCCCCTATGGTTATGCCGTCACATGCTACCGTTCTCAGTAGGACCAATAGGATTGGAGTAGTTTTCATTCGCATTCAGCCCAGTCATGCCTAAAGGCGTGCCCCTTAGTGTCGTAACCGACGCAGTTCGAGTTCCCCTCGAAGGGGAACTACTTCAGTATGACTGGTTGATGCAGACCTATATAACTCCTGTCAAATTAAATAAGTTCAATAAGAATGTGCCTGATACATATTTTAATTGTAGAGAAGCTCAGGGAACATTTGTGCATTGTGTTTGGGAGTGCAAAATTGTTAGAGAATTTTGGGTAAAAGTGATAAATGTTACAAAGGTAATTATTATCCGTGAATATTCCTCTAGAAGCAAAAATGATTTTGCAACACTTGTATCCACATTTTTTAAAACCAAATCACCAGCAGCGTACATTTATAGATCTAGCTATATAGCAAGCTAAAAGAATGATTGCTTTTAGCTGGAAAAGGTCTGATCCACCAGTTATTGGAGTATGGATTGAGTCCATGACACAGTGTATGGCCTTGGAAAAATTAACATAATTTACTAAAAACAAAATGAATGTATGCGAAAAAATATGGAAGCCATTTATTTACTACATTAAAAACAACAATATTGGTCACTTTTTACAGGAGGTGTAACAATGAAGTAAGGCCAATTAATAGATTGGATTGTTTATTAATTTTCCTTTCTGTTATAGAGTCTTGCTGGAAGATGTAAACTTTGTGTGCAAAGTACAGCAATATATATTTGGTTTCTGGGTACCTTGTGATATTTGTTGTGAATATAGATCCATTCTTCTTTGATACCTTTGTATTTTTTTTAAAGTGAAGAGAGGGTTGTGTTCGGCTGGGTTGGGGTGGGAATTAAGTGTTAACTTGAAATAATGTCTTTTTGTGAAATGTCTTGTATAATCAAAATTCAATAAACACATTGTTAAAAAAAGAAATGCAAGTCCTGCTAATTCAAATGTGTTTACTTACTGTGTTGATACTAGGGGTGATCCGAGTACCCGGCTGAAACGAGTATCCGGTACTGATAAAGCGCTTTTGCCGAGTACAAGTATTATACGAGTAATATGAGTCAATATCCGTGCTCGGATTGAATACAACTTCTCAACTGGC
>NC_048416.1:6982763-6984295 GCF_013103735.1 Etheostoma cragini
GAGTTGAAAAAGCTAGTACATTTTTAAAATCATGTGTTAACGACATACCCTCCCCTGGAGTTCCAAATATTGCCAATTCAGCACTGGGTTGTATACCTATTACGAAAGCTTCAGAAAGGGTCTTTAAAATTGTGGACCAGAAGTTACACAGTTTGTTACAGGTCCAGAACATGTGAGTTAGATTTGCCTTAGCTATGTGGCACCGAGCACAGGTTTCACTCACTGTAGAATAAATCCTTGAGAGCCTGGCTCTACTGTAATGGACCCTATGAAGGACCTTGAACTGGATTAGTCCAAGTCGAGCGCATGATGTTGACCCATTTACTCTACGTAATGCGTGGTTCCAAGTTTCATCAGAGATGCGTATTCCAATTTCCTCTGACCATTCCGCTCTGATCTCATTCAGCTTCACAGTATTGAATGATGAGATGCTATTATAAATTTTGGAGATTAGGCCCCTATCTCGTGTTGGAGTTTGCAAAATTATGTCTATACCTCCCTTTGGGGGTAAATTGGGAAAGCAGGGACTAATGGTACGAACAAAGTCGCGGATCTGGAGGTATCGAAATAGGGAGGAACGCTGTAAGCTAAATTTAGAGGAAATAGCATCAAAGGTAGCAAAAATTCCATCTATATATAAGTCACTAAATTTTTTTAAGCCTGCTCTCCGCCAATGGGCAAAGACAGGATCTGATAAGGATGGCAGGAAAACATGGTTATCACATATGGGACTGTAGATAGAGAAGTTTATCATATTGAAGTGTTGTCTAAATTGTGACCATATTTTTAGGGTTGAGATTACAACTGGGCACGACGAGTGCTGCCGCGGAGAGAGAGGAACCTTTGAGGTAACTAATGCAGGGAATGATGATGGCTTACATGCATTCAGTTCTAATTGACACCAGTCAGAATCTGGTTGATGGAGTAGACAGACTATTTTTTGTAGGTTTGCTGCCCAGTAATAATACAACAGGTTAGGTAAAGCCTTGACAAATCCTCATCCTTATGTCTCTGAAGGAAGCGCCTGCTGATTCTAGGATGTTTATTACCCCACATGAATGAGGACAGCTGTGTATCGATAAGTCTGAAGAATGATTTAGGGAGAAAAACTGGGATACTCTGAAAGAAATACATAAATCTTGGCAAGACGTTCATTTTAATACATGCCACTTTACCCGCTAGAGATAAATTTAGGACACTCCATTTCTGGAGGTCACGTTTGAGATTATTAAGCAGAGGGGAGAGATTTTTTCCAAACAGATCAGAAAAAGAACGTGTCACGTTAATTCCCAAATATTTGAATCCCGCTCTAGCAAGAGGGAAGGGCAGGTCAGTTTCTGTAATTTGGAGTGCAGAGTTATTAATTGGAAAACATTCACTCTTTGAGAAGTTCAACTTGTCTCCTGAGAATTTACCAAAACGGTTTAGCAAACACACAATGTTGGAGATAGAAGATACTGGGTCCGAGATGTAAAGTAATAAGTCGTCCGCATACAGGGACAGTCGATGTTCCAGCTGTTTTCTACAAATTC
>NC_048416.1:6984395-6985956 GCF_013103735.1 Etheostoma cragini
CTCTTTTTTTTCACATGTCCACCAGTCGTATTCAAGGATTGATTGTTTTTTTGTAGACAAAACTCTGCTACCCTTTGTCAAGAACAGTGAATATTCTGCTATTGTAGTGTCTGATCACTCACCAGTAATACTGGACTTAGCCTTTCCACTTAATCGGGCTCAGCGGCCCATCTGGAGATTTGACTCAACTTTGTTAGCAGATGACAATTTTTGTGACTCAATGTCTACTGCCATAGATAATTTTTTGTTCGGAAACAAATCAGATTCTGTCTCGCCTTCCATCCTGTGGGAAACATTAAAAGTGGTAATTAGAGGTGAGATAATATCTTACACGGCAGCACGTAACAAAATTAGAAGATTAAGGCAGGAACAGCTTATCAGTCATATGCTGGAGTTGGACCGTAGACATTCAATGTCACCTTCCCCCAAGCTGTACAAAGAGAGACTTTGTTTGCAAATGCAATATAGTCTTATATCAACGCAGGAGGTGGAACAATCCTTGCTTAGATCCCGTGGATTTATATATGAACATGGTGAGAGGGCGGGCCGCCTCCTGGCCCACCAACTCAAGAGCCGGTCAGCGGCGCAGCTCATATCACAGATCCAAAAGACCCCTGACGAGCAAACTATTGATCCAGCTGAAATAAACCAAGTCTTTGAGAAATTTTATTCTGACCTATATACGTCACAATTCCCAGAGGACAACTCGGATATGAATAATTTCTTAAACAGCTTGGATACCCCTGTTATTGGTCCTGATAGGAAGAGGGATTTGGATAAGCCCCTTACACTTAGTGAGGTTGTCAATTCTATTTCAGCAATGCAGAGTGGCAAGGCCCCTGGACCAGATGGCTATCCGATCGAATTCTATAAAAAATTCTCATCCAAGTTAGCACCTCTTTTACTTGAAATGTTTAACTGCTCACTGGAGCGGGGAACCTTGCCACAGACTCTTACAGAAGCTAACATCATACTCTTACTAAAACATGGTAAAAATCCAACAGACTGCGCTTCATACAGGCCCATATCACTTCTAAATGGTGACGTTAAAATCTTAGCTAAACTTTTTGCTATGAGACTGGACGCAGCCATGGCAGACATAATCTCCTCAGATCAAACTGGGTTTATGAGGGGTCGTCACTCTTTCTCTAATATACGTAGGCTTATTGGTGTTGTCCACTCTCCTGAATCGGGGGAGTCTCCTGAGGTTGTGGTCTCCCTTGATGCGGAGAAGGCATTCGACCGGGTTGAGTGGCCTTACCTATTTGCAGTACTAGCTAGGTTTGGGTTTGGGCCCAAATTTACATCATGGGTACAACTGTTGTATACTTCACCCAAAGCGAGTATAATCACTAACAAAACAAGGTCTGGGCCCTTTTCCTTATCCAGGGGCACCCGGCAGGGTTGTCCCCTCAGCCCACTTCTCTTCGTTTTAGCCATTGAGCCACTCTCAATTATGCTCAAGACTTCACAGAGTTTTAAGGGAATTTGTAGAAAACAGCTGGAACATCGACTGTCCCTGTATGCGGACGACTTATTACTTTACATCTCGGACCCAGTA
>NC_048416.1:6986056-6987959 GCF_013103735.1 Etheostoma cragini
TCTAAAGTAATTTAAAGAAAGTTGGCCGGGAGCTCCTACACCCTGCTTCCCTCTCCTACATCGCCAAACCGGAAGTCCAGTAACCAGTAGGTTTCTGGTGAACGTGGGTTTCAGACAGGCTGCTTGGTTTAAATGCAACTCCCGTTGCGTCTCTGCCATCGGAGATTTGTCACTGATCATAAAAAAATTAAAAGTTAAAAAGAGAAAGCTATACTGAGTATGAAAACTCTTGTTCATTACATTTTACTTCATAATTGCAACTGCATGTGTCGTATTGATTGTTGCAAAACGTTCTGTATAGCATATGTTTGTTACCATTTCAAGAGAACCCGACCCACTTCCGGGTTAAATCTGACCACTTCCGGGTTATGCCCCGCCCAGTCCGAGTATGGATACGGAGACAGATAATTCATGTAATAAACAGATACAGATACAGATACAGATAATGCTGTACTCGCTCATCCCTAGTTGATACTGTAAGGAGTGCTTTGGGACTGTCTACAAACTACAACACAGAAAAGAAATACAAACATATTTTCAAAAATAAGCATATTCAATTCAATTCAATTCAATTCAATTTTATTTATAGTATCAATTCATAACAAGAGTTATCTCAAGACACTTTACAGATAGACCACACTCCATAATTTACAAGGACCCAACAGTTCTAGTAGTCTCCTCCAGAGCAAGCAACAGTGCAACAGTGGCGAGGAAAAACTTCCTTTAAGGCAGAAACCTCGGACAGACCCAGGCTCATGGTAGGCGGTGTCTGACGACCGGTTGGGGTTAGAATGAAGAGTGGAAATAACAAAAATAGAAAGAAATAGTAGTTGGTAGCAGTTCTTTGTAGTAGTTCATGGCATGGCAGGACGCTGTGCAGCATTACAAGGCACAGCAGGACGTAGCAGGGCACTGCAGTGTAGCAGTAGAACATGGCATCACAGTATGTGGAGCGGGACCAAGGCGACAGCTGCTACCCTGATTTTGGAGCCTCCCTGATCCAAGGGAACATGCTGGGGAAAAAAGAACATAAGGACTCCGGGGAATGACTCCCCAGAGCTAGGTTAGTAACTAGCATTTCTGGGACATGGATGCACATACATGAAAAGATAGAAAGATAGAGGAGAGAGGAGCTCAGTGTATCAAAAGAAGTCCCCAGCTATCTAAAACTATTACAGCAAAACCAAGAGAGACATTTATTATATTCTTGATTATATGATAGATAAATCTGACAACTCTGACGAGAAGCAGGTGGGCCGGGAACGGCAGACGCTGCAACTCCTCACTCCCTTACAATGTTCAATTATATGCCCTAACTATAAGCTTTATCAAAGCATAACCAAGAGAGACAAGGTAAAGAGAGGAGCCTTGGACAGGCTAGAACTCTCCCCAACCGGATCGGGCTGTATGCCAAGTCTCCCTTTAGTTTTATTATATTCTTGATTACATGATAGATAAATCTGACAACTATGAAGAGAAGCTGGTGGGCCGGGTTAGGCGGACGCTGCGACTCCTCACTCCCTAACAATATTCAATTCTATGCCCTAACTATAAGCTTTATCAAAAAGGAAAGTCTTAAGCCTACTCTTAAATGTGGAGACGGTGTCTGCCTCCCGAACCCAGACTGGAACCTGGTTCCAAAGGAAAGGAGCCTGATAGCTGAAAGCTCTGGCTCCCGTTCTACTTTTAGAGACTCTAGGAACCACCAGTAATCCTGCATTCTGGGAGCGTAGTGCTCTCGCAGGATTGTAAGGTACTATGACCTCTTTAAGATAAGATGGTGCCTGACCATGAAGAGATTTGTAGGTAAGAAGAATGATTTTAAAGGAAGCCAATGCAGAGAAGCTAAGACAGGAGAGATGTGATCTCTTTTCCTGGTTCCTGTCAGAACACGTGCTGCAGC
>NC_048416.1:6988059-7011395 GCF_013103735.1 Etheostoma cragini
GGTTTCAGTAAGACAAAATAAATCAATATTAGAATCTGATATTAATTCATTTACTAGTACCCCTTTAGAAGAGAGAGAACTGATGTTTAAGAGTCCACATTTAATTCTCCTATTCTGTTACTGTACTATTGCAGGTGTGGCTTCAATTGTTATGAGGTTTTCATGCACAGCTCCTCTTCTGTTTACTTTTGATTTAAATAATTTCTGTGGTCGAGGGGCAGACACCGTCACTATGGGGGCTTGACTAGGTAACTCCCGTAGTAAAGGAGCAGAGAAGTGTGTAAGACTGCAACTCTGCCTCCTGGTCCCAAATATGGATTGTCAAGGATTAGGTCCACTAATAAACCTGTCAAGATTTCTAGAAATGAGAGCTGCTCCATCCCAAGTGGGATGAATGCCATCTCTCTGAATCAGACCAGGTCTTCCCCGGAAAGACTGCCAGTGGTCCACAAAGCCCACATCATTATCTGGACACCACCTTGAAAGCCAGCGGCGAAATGACGACATGCGGCTATACATGTCATCACTGGTTAGATTTGGCAGGGGTCCAGAGAAAACTACGGAGTCAGACATTGACTTCGCGTATGTACACACCGATTCAACATTCAACATGCTTATTTTTTTAAACTAAGTTCAGTACAACTAGCAGGAGACAAGGTACAATTAAAGTAAGTTTGGAGATACTACCTAATTTATTCATTAAATTGATAGCCCACATATTTTTCTTTTCTTTTTTCTTTTTTTAGATGTTTCTACAATGATGACAATTTGCTCTAAAAAGGTGAGAAAAGTAATTAAAACCAAGTTAGTGTAGTGTTTTGTAGTCTCCTTATACAGTATCATATACAGTATAGCACTGTGACAGCTTGCTGTAATTACCAATAACAAATATGACCACTGTTAAACATCCATGTCAAAAGAATTATCTTTTTAAGATTATTTTTTGGGCATTTTAGGCCTTTAACGGATAGGACAGTTGAAGATGTGAAAGGGGAGAGAGAGGGGGAGTGACATGCAGCAAAGGGCCGCAGGCTGGATTTGAACCCGGGCCGGCTGCGTCGAGGAGTGAACCACTGTATATGGGCACCCGCTCTACCAACTGAGCTATCTGGGTGCCCAAAACAATTATCTTTTAAAGACAACTCAATTCACTGTACACTGTCCATTTGGCAATTTGAGACATTTGTCCAAGTAACTTAACAAGAAGTGCATTCAAAGTCCACACAGTCAACAGTTAGATGTCTACGTTCATAACATTCCAAACCATAAGTAAAGACGTTTATTATTATTATTATTATTTTTATTATTATTATTATTATTATTTATTGTTACATACAGTACATGTATGTACAGCCCAACGTAGCGAGCATCCGTCAGGGAATAAAAATCTCTTATCATAGTTCTTGTCAGTAATAATACCAAGCAGCGAGGGAGCAAACAGGTGAAACACATTAGGGACTAATCAGAATCAACAGACAACAAAGCTAGACCAAGACACAAAAGTCGAACACTACAAAATAATACAGGAAGTAAACTATGCAAACATACACAATTAGGATCTAGTAAAATAAAGTCAAGCGGGAGTCAAGCAAACTCACAGGGAAGGAGTAAACTGGAAATACCAAACTGAAAACCACAACCTTCTCTAAAGAACGAGGTCCCTATTTTGCATCTGGCGCAGCGCAAAGCCCGATGCAAGTAATAATAATAATTAAAAAAAATTGTATTTATAATGCACTTTTCATCAATAAATCTCAAAGTGCTACAGTCAAAAAAAGAAAAAGAGAAAAAAAAGAAAAAAAAAGAAAGAAAAGAAAATAAAGCTCTTCTTAGAAGAGAGGATAAAAAAACATCTAAAGGGGACCAAAAGCTTTGCTAAAAAGAAAAGTTTGATGGTCTTTTTTAAAACACTCATTGGATTGAGGTGACCTCAAGGTGTCAGGTAGTGCATTCCACAGACGTGGGGCAGCAGCACAAAATGCCTTATCTCCTATTGTCCTGAGTCTGGTTCTGGGAATGTGGAGGAGGTTTGAGTAAGTGGAGCGAAGAGAGCGGGTTGTTTTCTGTGGTTTGATAAGTTCTTTGAGGTAAGGGGGGGCATGTCCATGGGTGCATTGTAGGGATGAGCGAGTACAGCATTATCTGTATCTGTATCTGTATCTGTTTACCACATTAATTATCTGTATCCGTATCCGTACTCGGACTGGGCGGGGCCTAAACCGGAAGTGGTCAGATTTAACCTTGAAGTTGGTCGGGTTCTCTTGAAATGTTAGGGTCTTTAACCGGTATGTTATTTAAGCATACAATTGATATGAGTTAATGAAATTTTTTTATATTTATTGCTGATTTGAAAACTATTTACATGACAGCATCAAGCTTCAGATCAATGGTGTTCATGGTAACAAACATACGATATGCAGAACGTTTTGCAACAATGAATACAACACATGCAGTTGCAATTATGAAGTAAAATGTAATGAACAAGAGTTTTCATACTCAGTATAGCTTTCTTTTTTTAACTTTTTATTTTTTTATGATCAGTGTGATTTTTTTAGTTTTTGGTTCTTTTTTATTTTATTTTTTTCCACACCAGGTATATGTGTGTGTATGTGTGTGTGCTTGTGTGAGTAAGAGAGAGACACAGAGAGAGAGGGGGCGGGGGGGGGCAGCTGACGGTAAAAAAAAAAAAAAATCTCCGATGGCAGAGACGCAACGGGAGTTGCATTTAAACCAAACAGCTTGTCTGAAACCCCCGTTCACCTTTAACCTACTGGTTACTATGTAAGTACTATAAACCGAAGTTAAAGACAAACCTGAAGCTAAAGAAACCCTAAACGTTAACGGAACAGATCCGCTGACCCGATTGACTGCCTGACTGACGGAGCGGGAGAGAGAGAGAGAGAGAGAGAGAGGCCGAGGGAGCGCATTTCTCCGTGTTCTGTGTGTGTGTGAGACTGATCTGAGCGTGTTTGTAGGCGGGGGGGCGCTGTGTTTATCACAGAACGCTGCACGGCCAGTTGAGAAGTTGTATTCAATCCGAGCACGGATATGGACTCATATTACTCGTATAATACTTGTACTCGGCAAAAGTGCTTTATCCGTACCGGATACTCGTTTCAGCCGGCCACTCGGATCACCCCTAGTGCATTGATGTGTGAGGAGGGAAACCTTGAACTCAATCCTGATGGAGATGGGAAGCCAGTGAAGTGAGTGGAGAATGGGGGGTAATATGCCCATGTTTCCACACTCTCATCAGGATCCTAGCTGCAGAGTTTTGAATGTACTGAAGACTCCGCAGACTCTTTTTAGGGATCCCAATGAGAAGTGTGTTGCAATAGTCCAGTCTGGAGGAGACAAAGGCATGAACCAGCTTTTCGGCATCTGGGAGGGAGAGAATGGGTCGGAGTTTGGAGATGTTACGGAAGTGGTAGAAAGAGGTCTTGGATAGGTGATTTATATGGGCTTCAAAAGTGAGTTGGGAGTCCATTATTACACCAAGATTACTAACAGAGCGGGATGTTAGTACCAGAAAAGGTGATGCTGGTTATGGATGATTATATGGTCTGATGAGTTCCAACCAGGATGGCTTCAGTTTTGGAGCTATTGAGTTGAAGAAAGTTTTGCTTCATCCATACCTTTATCTCCTCCAGACATGTGGTGAGTTTTGATGAGGATGATTGTGAGGGTGGGGTGTCAATTGTGACATTAACATTGAGCTGTATGTCATCAGCATAGCAGTGGAAAGAAATATTGTGGCAGCTGATGATTTGGCCAAGGGGGATAAGGTAGAGGATGAAGAGGACTGACCCCTGGAGAACACCACAAGTAACTGTGTGTGGATTTCATTTGGAGTGGCCTAGGGAGATGTATTCTGTCCGGTTTGTTAAATAAGATCTGAACCAACTTAGGGCAGTCATTTAGTCCAGTAGTGAGGTGGAGCCGGTTTAAGAGAATGCCATGGTCGACAGTATCAAATGCAGCAGGAAGTTCAAGGAGGATGAGGAGGGATGAGGAGCCAGCATCGGATCATATGAGGAGGTCATTTGTGACTCTGACTAGGGCTGTCTTTGTACTGTGGGCAGAGCGGAAACCTGACTGGAATTTTTCAAAGAGGTTATAATGTTTGAGGTGGTCCTGAAGGTGAGTGGCAATTGCTTTCTCAAGTACTTTTGATATGAAAGGGAGATTTGAGATGGGCCTGTAGTTGTATAGGATTTCCGGATCAAATGTGGGTTTTTTAAGCAATGGTGTGATAATGGCATTTTTTAAACAGAGGGAACACGACCAGATTGAAGGGAATTATTTATAGCAGCGGTGATCAGGGGACTTAGGACAGTGAAATGGGATTTTACCAGGGATGTTGGGAGAGGGTCCAGGGCACAGGTGGAGGATTTCATCTTCCTGATAATGTTCTGCACCTCTTCTGATGAAACCTCAGGAAAGTAGTTTAGGGGATTGGAGACGGTATGAATTGAAGGAACAGTTTGGGTGGGAGGACCAGAGAGAGCAGTGCGAATAAGTTCAGTTTTAGATGTAAAGAAATCCATGAATTTATTGCATTGCTCTTCTGTAGTGGCAGTGATTGGGGGGGATTGTGGTTTGAGAAGGTGGTTTATAGTGGAAAAAAGCTGCTAGGAATTTCCTGGGTTGTTTCTGATGGCATCGGAGTAGAACTGTGACCTCGCAGTTACCCTCTTTGAGGGACTGTGCATTTTTTTGTTTGTGGCCCCGGTAAATTTGTTTATGGACAGTGAGGCCAGAAGCCCTGAAACGGCGCTCAAGGACCCACACTGCTGCCTTCATCTTACGAAGCCCATCTGTGAACCAGTGAATAAGTGAAATCTTTGACCAGCTGGTGGCTCAAATCATTCGTTGATGTCAGTAGTATTCATCCTTTGGGGACCATGAATGTCAAAATGTAAAACAAATCCATCCAATATTCCATTCTGGACCAAAGTGGTGAAACGACAGTCTGACTTACATTGCTGTCCCTTTTAACTCTATAAAAAAACACAACTTTGAATGCTTTACTTCTGAGCAACAGAAACATTGCCAAGCTTCTACGCATTGTGGTATTCACGGAACAACACAGTCTTCCTGGATGGAGTCAGCCAGTCTTCTTCATAATGGTCTCAGTTGTTTTTGATAATTGCACCAATGTCAAGAAAGTAATGTGTTTGTGATTTATTGATCTTTCAGTGTTGCACATTTGAAATCAGCTTTGTGTGCAGACTTGTGCAAACACTCTCCATGTGCAGCACTTTCATTTAACATAATGCAATCCAGTGATATGAAATGCAACATAATGTGTACATGCACAGCGGCCACACAGTTACATCAGCAAGCTGGAGAACAGCCACTGGGAATTATCATCCAATCAAAACACTGACACTGAGTGCTCTTTTTGTGTGTGTGTGTGTGTGTGTGTGTGTGTGTGTGTGTGTGTGTGTGTGTGTGTGTGTGCTCTTATCAGCCTGCTATTCTACAGAAACATAACAATAACCACCCAGCTCTCACTCACCATCAGTTGTCACTTGTACAATCCTTATGCTTTGTTTTCTTTGTTTATATTAAGGATGAGTGGTCACATGAGGAAATTGTTGGAGGAAATAACTTCAAGTTAAAAAGACCTTTATTGTCTCTGTGTCCTATCAAAGACCATCATAAATGGAACAACTCTAATTTGTATTTGTTCAACATAGTCGAAATGTGTCGACATGAGTTAGGGTAGCTCATCTGAACTATTCAGTGAACATTTATTCACTGGAGCTATAGGCTTTATCATTCTTTGAGATTCCACTCCCCAAAGGACAGAAATGTTCCGACATCTTTATCTCACTGCTGAGAGTCACTTTGTTCAGAGGAAAAGTCTGTTTTACAATCTCACAAGTATTGTTGTATGATGGTTTTGGTGTTGTAACTTTGCCGCTAAAAAAAAACTTTTAACACATCATGTCTTATTATAGAATGATTAAGTCCTGTTTCTTTTTATTATCAAAGAGAAATACCATTGTTAAACCCTATATGCATTAGATGCCAAAATATGTTTTAAGGTAAATTATCTTGATTCTCAAATAGACAATCCATCCATCCATCTTCATCCGCTTATCCGGTATCGGGTCGTGGGGGCAGCAGCTCCAGTAAGGGACCCCAAACTTCCCTTTCCAAATAGACAAATACAATGAAAATCAAACTAAGAATTAAATCTCTTTTCAGCTAGATTCAGAAAAGAAATAGTTTAGTTTTTTTATGAAATTGGCCATTTAAACCCCACATTGCTTGGTTACTTTTCTGAACCCCATTTATGGATAGAATGTTCCTGTAATTGTCATTCATCAGTGTATTTACATTCAGTAACTGCAAGGTCTCGGTATCGGTCATCAATACCTTTTAAGGGTGCTGTAAATTGGATTGTGAAGATTAGACAAAAAATGGGAACATTGATTTTTTTTAATTATTATTATCTGCTTCATGTAGTTCTACTTGAACATCTGACAGAAAGTTAGTTTTCTAAGGCTTAACTACTGCATCTTTAAGTTCCACCAAAATGACCCAGTATTGAATAGTAACTTCTGTCAAACAATACCTGCATTCAATCCATTTTGTCCCCAGTGCAAGAAAAAAAATACGCACAATCTTCGATTTAATGCAACTTGTGATTGGCAGCAGCTGGTGGTCGAGTGGTTGTGGCATTTTTCACAAATGAATGCTTGAATTCACATGATTGGTATCAAATAAAGTAGAACAAAAACATAAAGGTTTCAAAAGAACTACTCTATTTGTATCAGTACGATTTTTAGGGGTACTGGTTTTGGAACTAGTATAGTCATTTAATAAACAACACCCTGCCCTCTCCATATAGTTTGAAATGTTAGTGGTGGAGTCTGCTTTTTGCATGCCGAACTCAGATTACCTATACAAATACTGTACAAAATATTCACAGATGAACTTTAACCCTCTGAGCCTAAGGTACTTTTGTAAAATCATGATCCGCCTGGTTTTATTTTCTAAAAAAGCTTGTAAAACATAAACCCTGTTCAGTACAGTCAATCTATAAACATATATTTAGACATACCACGTCTCCATTACATGACGGAACACATCTCTAGACCTAGTGAACACAGAGCATGTTTCGTCAGTCATTATTTTCATCAGAGGGTTTTGATAGTAGTCAAGAAGGATTGTTGTAATTACTTGCTGAATGGAAGAAAATACAATGGCTAGAAATAAGATGATACTTTTGTTGTTTTCAGGATAATTGCCTGTTGAAGGTAAGGGACAAGGTGAGGTAGATATGGAGCCAAAGATATTGCTTTTTCAAATATCTTTGACTGTATGTCTGCATGTCTCATATAGTCTCCTCACTTACAGTTTGGTTGACAAAAATGTTTAAGAAAATACCAAGAAATTCAGGAAAAGCTTAAAAAATGTCAGGAATGCATCAAAACCATTGAAAGATGTGCCAAAGATGTAACAAAAAACATTTATTGTGAACCTAAATTGATATGCGGGCCGGATTAAAATTTGTAAGGTACAAGGTTTGGCCCGTGGGCCTTGAGTTTGACACGTGTGGCCTAACCTAATTGAGTAGAGTAAAAGTTGTGGAATTACTTTATCAGGCAGCCATGAAGTTGAACATTAAATTGGAGCACTGCACTGGCACTTACAGTATATAAACACTTTATGCATATAATAATTTTAGTTAAAATGTTTATTAGCAGTAAAAAGACATTTTTGAATAATACTGCTCGCAACACGTACAAAAAAACACAGCAACATTCTTAACAAATAATGAATGCCTAAATAATAAACATATAATACAAACAGGTGTAGGTTGTCTTACCTTACAGTTAGTATGCATAAAAATAAAGGCTCACAACAGAACATTGCATTCCAAAAGCCCCCCAAAACTGAAAACAACACAGTCTCTTGTAAGCAGTCTGTGCGCAGATATACTCTGTATACCAACTAAGATAGCTCCGGACGTCAAACATTGACTCTTGGTCAGTGGTTTTCACCATCAAGTAATGACTCAAAAATCACCCTTTAGCATCTGTAGGGAATCGGCAGCTCTGCAGTAAGATGACGTAGCATTAAGAGCAAAAACGTTAGGGAGTAGTATGAAAGACCAAAAATCTTTATAAGGAGTTTTTTTGGGGTGATGGGTAAAACAACACAGGATTTTCAACCAGGAGGCCGAGGTTTGTGTCCCGTTCTAACCCTAACCACTGTCACTGAAAGATACATTTTGTAAGCCCACCCACGATCTTTTCCTAAGCCTAACTGTCACATTGTTATTCCGTATGTGAGTTAAACCTACATTTTTGAAATTATGCCAAATTGGTCCCAACAAGGTCAAAATCGCAAATTAGTTGAAAGCCCCACTGTGTCTAAGTGACACGCTAAAGGAGACTTCAGTAACCAGCGCCGAAGGCACCTGACCAAGCGTCATTTTGACGCGTTGGGAGTTAGAATGTGTTGGAAAAGCAATAGAGAAACTCTGAAGCAATTAACAAGCTTGAACAGCCAGTTCCTGTAACAGCTATGTTTCATGGCAGCCCTTTTTAGTTTGTGATGCATTTTCCCGGCATGATTTTGATGCACTGAACCCCCTAAAGAGCATTGCAAATGCCAGCAAATACAACAACATGCTGAGTAATTATGTCCCTGTTGTATAACTTTTATTTGCAAAAGTACATTTAGAAACAAAGTCACAAACTGCTTAGATCAGGTGACGTTTTAGCCTGATATGAATGAGATTACATGTCTGTCATTACATCACAAGTGTGGGGACTCAGAGGGGACTGATTCCTCCAGACAGATGTGCCAAACAAGCAAATCTCTGTAGGGCAGGCACTTTGAACCTACTGGTGAAATTTCTTCAGATCAACATGGATCATACCAATACCATGAACATGGTATTTCGGTCTCGTAACTTCAAGATTGTGAGGAAAACAGCTATTTTTGGATAAAATGCCTTGGATATTCCATTTCCCTGGACTCTTGGCGAGTTATGAAAAAGAGTTTTTGGTACAATATCACCGATTTGGATATAGGAGGAATGAAAAGGTGTCAATTCAAACACAACTCTCAACAATAGCTGCACCTTCTTTTTTCAGTGTCATGGCAACTTTATTACAGCTGCACAACAGCTGTAAGTCATCTTGCTTTGTGTGTGGGCTTAATTGAATCATGAGGCTATATTCTGAAGATATAACGAAGCACCGCCTCAGCAATGAAGTGTGCCATCCACAGTCCACTGTACCGTAGACGGCATAGGTTATTATCTTCACTCAAGTTTCTACGCAGAAAAGTCGCCAGACGCCACAATCTTCTGAACATAGTCACATTGAGAAATACAGAGAGAGAGTTGAGTGGCGCTGATAGTCTTAATTAGCTTTGTAGCAACTCATTTGGCAATGGCTTGAATGTAACGGACGTTCATTAATATGAAAAGGTTACACACTTAAACTTCAAGCTTTTGTGATAAATGTTCTGTGTTTGACTGTCCAATCTCATGATCATTAAAAGAAAAACACTTATTGCCGGCAATTTATCTCTGTTCTCATCCTTACATAACGATATCAAGCAGTTTTGATGGTGTCTCGTGTTTAATGCTTCATTACAAGGTGAATTTCTAAGAAAGAAAATGGCAAATCAAATTGTAATTTTAATAATAATGATAATAATGAATCTTTTCAGCTCTATGTAGCATTTGTACACATTTCATTCAAGTATTAAACAGAGAAATCAAACAACAAGAACAAACCCACATCCAGGTATAGCATAATAGACATTATTTAATAATGAATGACTCATTCATGTGCCTGGTTCAACAACATTTATAGTAAAAGTAATGGTTATCCAGAATACGTGCTCCTTTTTCTTCCATATCTATCTCTGCTATGCATTTGAAAGTCTTCAAGGCTTCCAAGATGTATTGATATACTAAAGGAGCAGAAAAAATTGACAAGAAATGTGAACTGTGGAGACCTTAGACAAAAATAGGTATTTCTAAGAACAAAGTAGTTATCTTTGAAAGTGCATGGATTACAGTTTTTGACAGGCAGGAGATGAGCCAGGAGACAGGATTATGAGAATAATATGAATATAACGAATATAATGAATAAGAATATAACAAAGGAGGCAGTAGGTGGATTTTTTAGATTGTGAAAAGTTTCCTTTAAAGTAAATAAAGTAACAGACTGTATGACTGATGTCCACCACACCTCTAAAGGGAAATAGTTTGCTCATGTCACTGCTGGAACTATAGGGGGCTGATGGCGATTATTATGTAAAACAGGACTGTGGAGCTGGGATCTGAAGTAATTATTAATAATAATATTTTTTAAGAATTTGCAGTCTTGTGTTGTGTATTGCCTCATGCTTCCCTGCACTATCATCTAGTCATTTAGTTAGTTGTGTGTGCTCATTGAGACAGGGCTTAACCTTGCTTTCATGTTTATCTCTTTAATTGGAGCAACTTAATGAAGGGTGGAAAGGCAAATCGGCGGATTTTATACAACACAGACTACCTCTAGATGTGATGGGTTAGTAGTATTGTAATTGTGCTGTACTGCAAACAGAGACGCACCTGTTGTCCAGTGATTACCACAGCAGGGAATGGAAATTGAAACTCCTGACTTCTCATAAAGGTTCATGAAGCTCTGTGAACCATTATGTTTTTTGTTCAGCCCACTCAATGGTGCTCTTGGTGTTTATGTGTGTGTGTGTGTGTGTGTGTGTGTGTGTGTGTGTGTGTGTGTGTGTGTGTGTGTGTGTGTGTGTGTGTGTGCGTGTGTTGCAGAGCCGGATTAAATGTAAGAGTTTAAGGGCCTGAGAGAAACTTTTGTCAAGCCCCTCTTTAGCCCCGTGTTTTCTTTTTCTTTTTCATGTTTCTTTTTTTCTGCTTTGCTGCACTTGGAGTGAACTTTTTTGACTGTACTGTACTTTTTATTAAAACAACATAATATGTATACTTTAAAAATATACAAGTTTTGATGAAGTTTTGTATTGGAAATTTACATTCTAAAAGTATTTTTAAAACTTGTTCCTCTTACTGGGCCCTCCTTGTGGTAAATGGGCCCTAGGAACTGCACGTTTAGTTTTGCATGTTATTGTCTAAAAAGTACCATGTTTTGTGTTGAGTGAAACGGTGTTGAATATTAGAATTAATTCTTTGTCTTCTTCTTTTCAGAGAGGGTTGCATTCATACTCGTCATTTCAAGTGTCTCATAGCCAGTAAAAATCCAGATGAGTAAATTAAAGCTATTTAGACACATGTCAGTGCAATTTACCATTAACTACTGTACATTTAAGCTAGACAATTACCATCAGAGGAGTGATTTAAGCAGAAACTACAGGACGACACCAACAACGTAAAATAGATTAGTGGACAAAGCTTGAGCACACAGTGACATGACACACTGTCCAATCTTCTATCTTACTAGTATTCTGATATGGTCAACACAATGCTATGATTTTACCTGTAGGTGTTTGCAGTTTCCTGTAGGCGTAAAAGCCCCGGAGCACCCACGTAATCACTGACCGTGTTGTGATACAGTTCCTAAAATTCCCCCGCCGTGGGTTGCTGCTTAATTCAGCTCTCTCCACCTCTGCATAAACCTACCACCACCATCAACCCTGGTGAGGTGAGGAACAGCTTAATTTTAGCTTCACAGTTTGATTGGGCCCAAGTGTATCTGCTTGGAAAGTATTATTATATAAAGGCCCTTTGTATGCACTGTTTATTATTACTACCAAAAGACTTTGATTTAGTGAGTTTGCTGCGGCCGTCATCTTTACTGCGTTTTCTCCTCCTTTGCCTGCCAGTGATTCATTTCGTAAATGTAAATGTGCTGTATTTATATAGCGCTTTTCCAGTCTTAACAACTGCTCAAAGCGCTTTTACATCTACAGGGAACATTCACCATTCACACACTGTGGCCGGGGCTGCCATACAAGGTGCCACCACTCATCAGATAAACATTCACACTCCGATGCGCAGCACCGGGGGCAACTCTGGGTTTAGTGTCTTGCCCAGGGACACTTCGACAATGACTGCAGGGGCGGGGATCGAACGACCAACCTTCCGATTGGCAAGCAACCGCTCTACCACTGAGCCACAGCCGCCCCAAAAGCTTTGTAAAGAAGCTAAGTATGTACAGTTTACAATGTTTTCCAGGCTATTCACAGTCCAGTCTTTTAGCTGTGAGGAAAATGCAGCAGAGTGAACGATCAACTGTTAACCACTACTGCTACTCCACTGATTACACTGCCAAGCCCCTCAATCTGTCCACCCCCTCTCTGACTCTCTCTCCACCCTCCAAGGATGCACAAATAATTTGCTCTTTGACCTACAAATTACTTACACATGCCTTCTCTCTCTCTCTCTCTCTCTCTCTCTTTCTCTCTCTCTCTTCTCTCTCTCTGGGAGAAATGCTTACGATTGCTACCTCTCCTCTCTCCCTCTGCTTGTAGAAAGGCACTTGCTAGGACAGAGGAAAAATAAATGAACTGAAGGTTTTGGCAGGAAGGCAGTACGTTCTATTATAGTTTAGGAGATTGAGGAATTCATCAGGCTTTTCTGCATCCATTCATCTACTCCACTAGACAGCCCTTGTCACACACAAGGACATTTCCTGCAGAAATTGACCTGCACTCATTGATTTGTCTCCGGTTGCGGCAGTTGTCTTGTTGCTTGGTGGAAAGAGGGTGGTTGTTCACCGACTGGATGACATGGTCCCATGTCAAGCTGCTCTTGGTAATTGGCCCGTTTCTATTCAGGCACTGTACAGAGGGACATGTGGCAAGAAGAGTCTCAAGGGCTGGATTAAAGGCAAAAAGAGGCAGATTTGGTTGTTAGACTGTTGGGGGCGGGCGGCCGTGCGGGGGGTTTGTTGGAGTTTGTGATGTGTTTGACATGGCAGTCTGTCAGTTTGAGTCCACTGCATTATTCTGAGGCTTATGTTCATGCTTATTTTTTAAACATTCAGTGGAAAAAGTGCCACATGAATGGCTATCTGAGATGTTTAGTTTAAATTAAGAATGCTTCCTCTGTCCAGTTAAAGCTCCAGGTGACCTTGACAGTGGTGATGGATTGAAGGGAGAGGCAATTTAAACCCCTGAACTCGAAGACAGTCAACAGCTGCCATGATATACTGATAAACTAGTAATACCAGGCAGTTAAAAGTACACAAATTTAATGTTTCTGCAACTATACATCCTACAAATTAGAATCATATAAATAATTTTCATAATCAAATATGTTTGGTAGAAAGCTTAGGGCTGTCAGCTTAACGTTTTTTGTAAAGAACAAAATGTTAATACTGACAATACAAAACATTCTTCTGCAACATTTTGTTTTCCCCACAATATCAGCTCCTGACAACTAAGAATGATTCTTTTAGTTATGTTTAGACGACTCTTGAAGCACATACGTTTTTAATATGAAACTCAGATAAATGTATTCATCATTTTACAACCAGGATGAAGGAAATCCATGGAACTGTTTTTATACCTCTAAGATACCCACAATGGACCCTATCCCTGCATTTAGGGCGTGTCCAACTCAATTTCACTAGTTAAATGTAACACAGGTTTACTTAGTTAGCAAAATAAATAAATTGGTTAAAAGGAAATTAATCAATAAATATGTTAATATGGTTAAAAGTTCATTAAGAACATCTGTAATATTTTATTTCATTTGGTGTGTCATTTCATGAGTTATTTTGTGGTTAAAGTGCATTTTGACTTTTATTTTGAAGGGCACGTCGCTGCGTAACCCAGGTGACCACCAATCATCAATCGTATTTTTCAAAGGGTTTTCTTTGCTGGGAGAGTTATGGTTTCTGCGGAGCGGGCCGCAAATGAAACTTTTGAGAGAGCCAGGGAGGAAGGTGAAAACCTTTAGATGTTAGAAGCCAATTTTGTTGGATTTTTGTGAAGGAGATATTCTACGTACTCGATTTGTCCCTGTGTGGAGACGATTAGTACGTTGGAAATTGGGACTTGGTGAGTGGAAAAACTAAGAAATTGTGTTTTTTTTCTTTTCTTTCTTTAAAAAGTATATGTGCAATGTATTTATGATTTTGCAAATATGTAAAGCCGAGGTAGTGATTTTAAGTTGATTATGGTTAAACTTGAAGCACATGTTGCAAATATAAGCTAAAACCAAACAGTATAGTGCGTCACTGCACTGTGATGTTCGGCAGCCTTTTTAATAACCACAATTGAAATGGGAGTTGGACAATTTTTATTTAAAGCTACCTGGTTATTTATGTTGGTATTTATGCACGTTTTATATTGTTACTATAGGCCATTTAGAGTGGGTTGGAAAAACTTCAACCGACACAGACTTGGAAAACACGAGGTTGAAGCAAGATGGCGAGTCACCCAGTGACCCACTGAACTGTGCAACTACTGTACCTGAGTGATAGCGCCTCTATTGGACGGTGCTCCTAACCTTCAGAACTGGTAGGATTCATCCAACTTCTGCAAATCTGCAGAGGACTCTAAGCAAACTCTGAGTTGCTTATTAAAAAGAAAACGAAGATAGGAGAGAAGAGGACTCTCTTTTCTGTTGGTCCTGTTATTGCCAATTTATTCAGTCTTTTGCTGAATCATTTTAGTTTTATAACCTTTGAATCTTTCTTTTTTTTATGGGTACAACAAATTGTAAATGGTGTTGTTCTATGCTATTTACTTTTATGTAAATGTGAATGAGTATATAAACTACATGTGAATCCTCTAACTCAAAGGTGAACTTCACTGATGTGATTTAGATCAGCCTGAGTTAACTCAAAAGATCAAAATTTTAATTGAATTGATTAAGAACTAATTTGAACTAAACCAAACTAAAAGGGTTGCAACCTGATACTAAAATCTGACATTAAGTCAAAAGTCAGAGGTTAATTCAAAAGGTTAAAACTTAATTACTTAACAAAAAGGGGTTAAGGTCATTTAGAATTGTGTAAATCGTTGTCCAGTGTCTTGTATGTAAGTTTTTTCAATAATAAGCCGGCAGTTAAACTTATTCCCTGGTCTGTGGTCTTTTTACTTTTCCAACATACTGTAATGCATCTTTTGCTCCAGTAGATGAACTTAGTTAAATAATTCTGGTCCATAGAGCATAATTAAGCACCGGTTTCATTATTACTCAGTAATTACCCCACAAAGGTGTTACATAAAGTTTTAATTAGGGCTGGGCAAGTTAACGCATTATTATCGCGTTATTCATTAATTAATTAACGCCGACAATTTTTATCGCTCATTAACGCAGTTTTTATTATTTCTTTATTATTGTAAAAGTTTGTTGTTCACAGGCTTTGCAAATACTGCAAAGTTGAATTTTCTTATCACCGGAGTACTTCCAGTCTGAAATATCACTTTGACTACCAGCAAATCATTCAACGAAGCACACAGTGGTGCGAGGCTTCGGCAGGCTACGTTAGATGCAGCGGGGGGGGAGAACAAAGGAAAGAGACGCTAACAAATACCATAGCAACGTGGACAGCTACAGATCGCAGGCCCAGTAGAGGACATCGGTCTGAGAATTGCAACAATGACGGCAGGTATGAGATTCCCTCAAGACGCACCATCACAAGAAGAATACACAAGTATGAAAAGGAGAGGACTGCAAAAGCGACCACGCTACAACATGTGCACGCGGGACACTTATTGAAGTTGCACAGCAGTGGAATGTGTCAAATAAAGTCCAAGCAGTTGGCACAGATAGTACGAATAGATATGAAATCTGATCGCGGATGCGAGCCTTCTGATCATGTCCCTTGCTTTGCACACGGTCTCCAGCGTCCTGTCACATTGTCTCTGCTTTACAGTGCATTGGACAGTGCCCCTCAGTGTCTCTGCTTAACAGCGCGTTGGACAGTGTCCTTGCGAAGTGCAGAAAAGTTTTGGGGCTCTAAACCCAGTCCAGCAAGGGCTGCAGAGTTAGAGCAACAACAGAACAACGTGGACATAAGAAGGAGTTGCTTAGCAACACGTTCCAACCAGCTGGAATTCATCTCCGGACATGATGAATACATTATGTTTAAGTTGGGATGTACACTAAATATTTTATTTAACTGCTTCTTTATAGACAAAATGCTGGTAAGTTTTTACAGAACAAATGTTACGGCACTTTCGTTCATATGGAGAACATTTAAAAAGAAATTGCACTATATACACTACTTTTGAATTCATTACTTCATTTTGCAATTAATCGCGATTAATCAGGGAAATTATGCAATTAATCGCGATTAAAAATTGTAATCGCTGCCCAGCTCTAGTTAGAATATGTAAAATGTATGCAAATGTCATTTTTGTTGTGTGTGTGTGTGTGTGTGTGTGTGTGTGTATATGTATATAAATATATATACAATGAGGAAAATAAGTATTTGAACACCCTGCTATTTTGCAAGTTCTCCCACTTAGAAATCATGGAGGGGTTGGAAATAGTCATTGTAGGTGCATGTCAACTGTGAGACATAATCTAAAAAAAACAAGTGCAGAAATCACAATGTATGATTTTTTAACTATTTCTTTGTATGATACAGCTGCAAATAAGAATTTGAACACCTGTCCATCAGCTAGAATTCTGACCCTCATAGACCTGTTAGTCTGCCTTCAAAATGTCGACCTCCACTCCATTTATTATCCTAAATTAGATGCACCTGTTTGAGGTCGTTAGCTGCATAAAGACACCTGTCCACCACATACAATCAGTAAGAATCCAACTACTAACATGGCCTAGACCAAAGACCTGTCCAAAGACACAAGAGACAAAATGTTAAACCTCCACAAGGCTGGAAAGGGCTACCTGGAAATTGCCAAACAGCTTGGTGAAAAAAGGTCCACTGTTGGAGCAATCATTAGAAAATGGAAGAAGCTAAACATGACTGTCAATCTCCCTAGGACTGGGGCTCCATGCATGATCCCACCTCGTGGGGTCTCAATGATCCTAAGAAAGGTGAGAAATCAGCCCAGAACTACACGGGAAGAGCTGGTCAATGGCCTGAAAAGAGGTGGGACCACTGTTTCCAAGGTAACTGTTGGTAATACACTAAGACGTCATGGTTTTAAATCATGCATGGCACGGAAGGTTCCCCTGCTTAAACCAACACATGTCAAGGCCCATCTTAAGTTTGCCAATGACCATTTGGATTATCCAGAGGAGTCATGGGAGAAAGTCATGTGGTCAGATGAGACCAAAATAGACCTTTTTGGTCATAATTCCACTAACCGTGTTAGGAGGAAGAAGAATGATGAGTATAATCCCTACTGTGAAGCATGGGGGTGGTAGCATCAGGCTTTGGGGGTGTTTTTCTGCACATGGGACAGGGGGACTGCACTGTATTAAGGAGAGGATGACCGGGGCCATGTATTGCGAGATTTTGGGGAACAACCTCCTTATCTCAGTTAGAGCATTGAAGATGGGTCGAGCCTGGGTCTTCCAACATGACAATGACCTGAAGCACACAGCCAGGATAACCAAGGAGTGGCTCTGTGAGAAGCATATCAAGGTTCTGGTGTGGCCTAGCCAGTCTCCAGACCTAAACCCAATAGAGAATCTTTGGCGGGAGCTCAAACTTCGTGTTTCTCCGCGACAGCCCAGAAACCTGACTTATCTAGAGAAGATCCGTGTGGAGCAGTGGGCCAAAATCCCTTGTGCAGTGTGTGCAAACCTGGTAAAAAAACTACAGGAAACGTTTGACCTCTGGAATTGCAAACAAAGGTTGCTGTACCAAATATTGACATTGATTTTCTCAGGTGTTCAAATACTTATTTGCAGCTGTGATTTGTTATTCATCATTCTCATTTTCTATTTCAGAACTGTCCATAATGTTCATACTGTTCATATTGTAATATAATAACAGAATACTATTTATCCCAGTGTCCTTGCACTATGCTCCATATTTAAATAATTTCAAATGAACTCTTTGACTCATGCCTCTGTATTGTTCTGTTTAAAGTATGTAAATATTGTGTGTATATATTAGTGTGTATATTTCTTGTTTGGGGGTTTTGTATGTGTAAGCACAGTGTGAGCAACAATGCTCCAAAGAAAAATTCCTCGCATTTGTCCTCATACCTGGCAAATAAAGCTGATTCTGATTCTGTTAAAGCTGATTCTGTATCATACAATAAATAGTTAAAAAATCATACATTGTGATTTCTTGATTTATTTTTTTAAATCATGCCTCTAACAGTTGACATGCATCTATGATGACAATTTCAGACCCCTCCATGATTTCTAAGTCGGAGAACTTTCAAAATAGCAGGGTGTTGAAATACTTATTTTCCTCACTGTGTATGTGTGTGTGTGTGTGTGTATCTATATATATAAATATATACAGTATATATATATATATATATATATATATATATATATATATATATGTGTGTTGTGTATTTAAATATTATATATTGTATATGTATGTTGTGTATTTAAATATTTGTGACCTGTAATGCTTTTCCAGAATGTCTGTCATATATATAATGTTATAATGTTGACTTTTCATGTTAAATGTGACCAGAGCTTCACATGTCATGAGGTAAAACCTTCAGATTTCCAACTGTTCTGAACTAGTTCAAACAGGTTTTTTCTACTCTCGGCTCGGTGACACGTAACAATGAGTTGGCCTTCTATAATTGGTCATCTGCTCCAGGTAGGCATGACTGGAGCGTTGTTGTTTCTTTCAAGCTAACATTTTTAACATTGTTGCATGTAGCTAAATGCTAACGGCAGTAAAAGATGTAATCCTGGCTGGCGATGTTGTTTTCTTTTCTTCTATCTTTTTCTATATTGAGAAATGATCAACATACAAACAATTAGAAACAATAAACTGAGACATTGGAACGCTTCCCGAAGCCAAAAGACAGAGAGGAAAGCTGGGAGGGAGGGAGACAAAACAACACATGCAGGAACAGACACACACAGCCTTTATTGGTGTTGTTTTTGGTAGAAAGTGCTGCTGTTTATTCCACTGAAGCCACCAATTGTACGGAGACAGACTGCAACAACAGAAACGCAGATATGGAATCTGACCAATGAGAGCAGACTGGGGATTTTCAGGAGGGTGGACAGGCGCTTCAACAGAGGGTGAATACAGGTGCAGCAGCCATGGGCAGTATGAGGAAAAATAAAGTGTTTTTATAATATTAAACCATGTATACACAAAATATAAATATGAACCTGAAATTATTATTTAATAGATCACCTTTAATCAATGACACTGTCGTTGGCCAGCCAGCACAAACCAGCACCCTGGGTGGGGGCTAATAAGGAGCAATAAGGATGGCAATAACAGAATGATTAACCAGAATATGCACACATTCACATGTCTGTGTAATGCCCGCTGATTTGGGTAACACTTTTTTGTTGTATGGTGTCATAGCAATGCAAACGACTCACACAGTATGTCCAGTCCAAAAACCAATGTGTACCCCGGTTACTGAATAAGTTCTCTACCTCTGTTAACCGGGTTATGAGAACTCTGTTTTTAACCGAGTAAGGTGTTTATATAATGTTTGAGAAATCGGGGTTAATTGCCTTAACCTGAATATACCATGTTGGTCCAAATATAAGACACTTGCTTTTTCCTAGGAAAAAGTCTAAAAAAGCGGGTTTGTCTTATAATCGTGGTGGAACTTATGTTTTTTTAGTAAGAATATTCCAATGTCATTTTTGGCCAAATGTGACAGCCCTGTGACGTATACAGTAGTACTCCACCAACACCTGGAAACACACATGAGCTGTAAAATTGGTGGGGTTCCCCATAATAGTTTTAGTGGCCTAAACCAAACAACTCGTGGAACGTAGGACAAAAATCTCCAGTGTAAATAGCATCAGTCCAACATATGAAAATCAACATGGTTCTGTGGTTACATAGTGAATATGCAAGCTTTAGATCCTCAGTGAAGCTGCCTACACATGATCCACGACAAATCCGCAAGTTAGGGTGCAGAGCATATAGAGGAAAGGTTGAAAAAATTTGAACTATGAGCGCAGCACAATTTTGTGCGGTGTGCTTCACCAAGGATGGTGCAGCGCCTTGTTGGGAAGGAATGGCCAATGCAGAACAGTTTTACCGTGAATCATGTGACGGTGTTTTTAATGTGACTTTATTGGAACAACTTCCAGTTACACTGCAACACGTGTAAAAATAGAACTATAAGAAGGAGAAGTAGTTGAATAGTATAGCTTGTGTTCACTAGTAGTTCAGAGACAATAGTTCAATTTGGTGTAAGAGAGAAAGAATCACTGAACAGAGAGATACACACACAACCATGCTCAACACTACTCAGGACCCAGAGAAGACACACCGAGCCACGCTTACACTTCTACCGACAGCAGGCAGAGCGTGTGGCCACTCAGGATGCACCAGTGACTGGTTTGCCAGCAGCAGGTTCCTGCTGAGAGCAGAAGAGAATGTACTGCTGTCGTGCCAGACAGTGCTGCTGTCAGCAACGTGACAAAGAGAATAAGTAGGTTTTGATTTTTTAGATTTGAGGGTTTCTACAGAAGGGTTGTCGCTAATCACCACAGGGAGTTAATTCCAGAGATTAATGGGGTTTAGAAAAAGGGAGGATGGTACATTTTCTTTTGTTGCAGCTTCACTTTCTGTTTCAAGTGGTTGACAAAGGTGTAATGATAAAAAACCCTGCATGCCCCCCCCCCCTCCAAAAAAAAGCAACAAATACTGAAGAATGCCTTAATAATCACAGGGACTGTTTCATGTTTCTACAATAAAAATGTTTCATGTTTTTACAAAGAAAAATGTATGCTTCAGAATTCAGAAAAAAAAGGGTCTGTGTGCAAGGCGCATGATTCAAAAGGGTTGTACTTAATTAATCATAAGTGTGGTTTGGGCGTAACATGCAATACACACACTAGAATGCCATATCCCATTTCCTTTAAAAGCCAGGCGCGTTTGTACCTTGCTATGATGATGGAAGATTTGCTGAGTAGGAAGGAGAGATCTTCAGGAGAAGAAACTGATCTACTCGTGCGTGAAGTGAAAGCTCCAGTTGCCGCTTGACAGAGAAAGATTAATGATAATAAAACATTTATAAAATGAGCTGTATTGGGTCAGATTGTCTGTATTAATAGTAATGTTATCCCAGGGTTATCAAAGAGTCTATTCTTGACCCACATTCATTAAAGCTATATTAAAGATCAACTATTTCTTAGCATGTTAAATTAATAAAACCCATTTAACTCTTAATAATGTAACTGTCTAATAGTTTGGAATGTAGCAGCGATGTTAGTGGTAGTTACGTATATATTCTATATTCGGCAAAGTGCTTTATAACACAGGAATTCACCCAAAAAAGAAACATTAAGAAATACGTACCTTGGGGTCTTGTTCACGAGTGAGGGGACAATGGAGCGGGAGATTTGTCGGAGAGTTGCAAAGCGGGTGTGGTAGGCTATTACATTCAATTTATCGCACCGTTATGACAAAAAGGGAGCTGAACCAGAAGACAAAGCTCTCGATCTGCTGGTCAATTTTCCAGCGGCCAAAATGGGTTTCCTCAGGAGGGGGGCTGGCGTCTCCCTTAGAGATAGGTTGAGAAGCTCAGTCATCCGTGAGGAGCTCGGAGTAGAGCCGCTGCTCCTTCATGTCAAAAGGAGTCTGTTGAAGTAGTTTGGACATCTGGTAAGGATGCTTCCTGGGGGCCTCCCTAGGGAGGTGTTCCAGGCACGTCCAGCTGGGAGGAGGCCTCGGGGAAAACCCAGGACTGGGTGGAGGGATTATATCTCCAACCTGGACTGAGAACGCCTCAGTATCCCCCAATCGGAGCTGGTTGATGTGGCTCGGGAAAGGGAAGTTTGCTGCCCCGTGACCCCGTACCTGATAAGCGAATGAAGATGGAATGGATGGACTTTCCCCAACCAAGTTTAAACAGTACTCCAAGTGGCCAACCAAGAAAAATAATTCTACAATGACAACCTTTTGACAAGAAGATGAAAGCTATTCTAGCCATTTCCCTGACATTTCTACAACATGTCACATTCTGTCCTCAACCTGCCTCTTTGTGTTCTAAAATAGTCTGCACCTGGTTTGTGGTGCCAAAATCACCAGCAAAAGTGCAACAATACTTACTATCGCTGTTATCCAGTTTCTCATTGTGTAAGCCACCACAAGGTTGCAGCCAGTGACATTAGAAGCTCAACTTCATCACGCTTGTTGTATGGTAGCATAGCAACAACTGCTTGCCAATTACATGCTGTAGCTCGTGTAATTTTCAAAGGTTGCACTCTGATTGCTACCTGTGAGTAGGTGTTCACAGAGAACAGTGTGACACAGTTTGACATTTTCATATTTCTATTCTGTGTGATCCCAACCTCTTCCAGAAGGACCTCAGATGTTTCCCCAACCCGGAGAGTCTCATTAGGAGCGACAAGCACAGACATCTGCACACACAGTCAAACACAGAGCATGTGTCCAAGTGTACATCTGCGCACACACACTTCTTGTGGAGAAGCACAGATGTTCATATTTGCATGTCTGTACACTGTTACCTGCAGGAACAAACACACACACACACACACACACACACACACACACACACACACAAATAGATATACACATTCATTCTGGCAAATGCATTTATGTATGTTTGAGAACAAATGATGACCATATTTGGGCCTTAAAATGCACACACACAAATTTCCCCTGTGGATAAAGTGTTTGATGACAGTAAAGTGGGTAAATCAACTGCAGCACTAAAGTGTCAACATCTACAGTGGTGTGAAAAAGTGTTTGCCCCCTTCCTCATTTCCTGTTCCTTTGCATGTTTGTCACACTTAAGTGTTTCGGAACATCAAACCAATTTAAACAATAGTCAAGGACAACACAAGTAAACACAAAATGCAATTTGTAAATGAAGGTGTTTATTATTAAAGGTGAAAAAAAATCCAAACCATCATGGCCCTGTGTGAAAAAGTGATTGCCCCCCTTGTTAAAACATACTATAACTGTGGTTGTCCACACCTGAGTTCAATTTCTCTAGCCACACCCAGGCCTGATTATTGCCACACCTGTTCACAATCAAGGCATCACTTAAATAGGACCTGCTTGACACAGTAAGGTCCCCCAGAAGATCCTTATAAGCTACACATCATGCCGAGACCCAAAGAAATTCAGGAACAAAGACATGGAACAGTGGTGAACCTTTCCAGGGGTGGCCGGCTGCCCAAAATTACCCCAAGAGCGCAGCGACGACTCATCCAAGAGGTCACAAAAGACCCCTGTTTTGGTGATTGATAAGGACTGTATAAATTTGCTGGTCTTCAAAAGGTGTGGCCACCAGGGGGCATCGATTAGAAT
>NC_048416.1:7011495-7021701 GCF_013103735.1 Etheostoma cragini
ACAACAACGTCCAAAGAACTGCAGGCCTCACTTGCCTCAGTTAAGGTCAACGTTCATGCCTCCACCATCAGGAAAAGAGTGGGCAAAAAAGAACATTATACCGACAGTAAAATCTGGTGGTGGTAGTGTGATGGTCTGGGGCTGTTTTGTTGCTTCAGGACCTGGAAGACTTGCTGTGATAAAAGGAACTATGAATTCTGCTGTCTACCAAGAGATCCTGAAGGAGAATGTCCGACCATCTGTTCGTGTACTCAAGCTGAAACAAACTTGGGTTCTGCAGCAGGACAATGATCCTAAACACACCAGCAAGTCCACCACCGAATGGCTGAAGAAAAACAAAATGAAGACTTTGGAGTGGCCTAGCCAAAGTCCTGACCTGAATCCTATTGAGATGTTGTGGTATGACCTTATAAAGGCCGTTCATGCTCGAAAACCCTCTAATGTAACTGAATTAGGACAATTCTTTGAAGATGAGTGGGCCAAAATTCCTCCAGGACGCTGTAAAAGCCTCATTGCGCATTATCGCAAACGCTTGGTTGCAGTTGTTGCTGCTAAGGGTGGCCCAACCAGTTATTAGGTTTAGGGGGCAATCACTTTTTCACACAGGGCCATGATGGTTTGGATTTTTTTTCACCTTTTAATAATAAACACCTTCATTTACAAAGTGCATTTTGTGTTTACTTGTGTTGTCCTTGACTATTGTTTAAATTGGTTTGATGTTCCGAAACACTTAAGTGTGACAAACATGCAAAGGAACAGGAAATGAGGAAGGGGGCAAACACTTTTTCACACCACTGTATCTAGAGTTACCTCCCAGTAAGGATGCATATGTGCCTGACTTACGAGTAGTAATAGTGGGTAACAACACCAATCGAATTACATCGAATTATTACATTAGGGTAAATGGACTGTTCTCATATGGCGTAAGCCTACATTGTGTACATAAATGTCCGAGATAACAGCATTTTCACCAGTTTTTTTTATAATCCTCAACAAAAAAGCCACAGTTTTGCAAGCTCTGCTATGTGCTTGTACTATATTCTGTTTACCATTGCACACATTAGCATAGCAGCTAGCGGATATTCCTTCTGCTTGTATACACAGTGAATATAGGAATCATATATGCTAGAAAATAATAACAATAAACCCAATATTAATTCCATTATCTTAATGCTGTTTAACTACTGTTGCATGTACATAATGTACCTAAAATACCAACGTGAGCAAGGGAGTCATTATATCAAATCAACAGCCAGGTGTAGCCTAGCTAACAGTTGAAGAACACAAACTTGTAATTTAAATGTGCCAGAACTATAGACCAATACAACAGGCTTCAATGAACTGACAACATAAGTTATACGACTTAAGACTCACACACACAATCTTCTCAATTGATTATCCTCCGGGCAGCTAGTCTCTTTTTCATGGAGCCAACCTGTGTTTAATGAATAGGTATGTTGATGTAAAAAAGTGTTGTAAAACATACTCATACAATTTTAATTAAAGGAAAAAAAGCAACAACCAAAAGTCAAATTTTTGTCATTCTGTCATCTTTTTATCTTGTGTGTTGATGTGATGGTTTGTAGTGCATTGAGCTGTTTATCTGAAGGTTAGTGCTTCTCAGAAGGAAAGGAAAACACTGAAAAAACAGCTGCTGTGAGCGGGGGTGGGGGGGTGGCTTGAGCAGCTACAGGTAGTGATGGTCAAATGAAGCTTCGCGAACCACTGTCTTCATTTTCTGAGCTCACTAGATGGCGCTCTCTGTTCAAAGGGTTTAAAACACACTGATTATCCATTCCTTTAACCTTTTTCTTTGAACATTGAGCGCCATCTAGTGAGCTCAGAATTAAAGACAGTGGTTCGCAAAACTTCATTTGACCGTCACTAGCTACAGGCCGCTGCTTGACCATATTGAATCCTGAGGGCAGACGGTTTGCACTACACAGTTTGGCGTTTGAAGCCCCCAACGTTGTCTTCTAAGCAGCGCTGCCTGGAAGGCACGTGGATTAGGCAATGGTTATGGTTGAAGAGGACGGTCGCAGCGCTGCCTTGAAGGCTTACGTGGGGGCTTAAAACCCCATCAAGCCAGCACAGCAGCTGAGCAGACTGGTTATAGTAAAGAGGGTGACTTAGGGAGTCTTAAATCGTATAACTTATGTTGTCAGTTCATTTAAGCCTGTTCTATTGGTCTATAGATCTGGCACATTTAAATTACAAGTTTGTGTTCTTCAACTGTTAGCTAGGCTACACCTGGCTGTTGATTTGATATAATGACTCCCTTGCTCACGTTGGTATTTTAGGTGCATTATGTACATGCAACAGTAGTTAAACTGCATTAAGATAATGGAATTAATATTGGGTTTATTGTTAGTATTTTCTAGCATATATGATTCCTATATTCACTGTGTATGGTAGCCTTTACAATGTTATTTATTAATTTGCAGAACCACCCACACACACGCACAGCCATAGCAGAGCTACCCATGCCCGTGTTTGTACTGTTGCTTGATTGTGATGAAGCATCGACAAAGAGAAGTTGTCTCCGTCCATGTTTCAATAGACACACCCGAGGACAAGTTGGAAACCAGAATCAGCTTTAAATACAATCCTAATCTAGTCCTCATAACAAGTTTCAAATAATTTCACTGGGGTTACCGTCATATTTGTTTGAGTCATCAATTCTAAAAACAATCTCATTGTCAATACAGTACGCTACTGTACATTACACTTGATGCCCCACTACAAGATGACTTGACAGATTCCCATCATCCTCGGCCTTATCTGAGAAAGATGTTTGAGACAGTGGACTATGCATCAAGAATGACTCCTGGCAATGGGCTGCGTAATTCTATATTATAGGGAACTTCTTAATTAATGTCTGTTTAGTAGTTCATATCTTATCCTTTATTTTCTTTCCAGAAGCCATATATGAGCATACACACATACAGGTAGCTTCCTTTAAATGTTAAGGGGAAGATTTATAAAATAGAAACTGGATCTGTGAATTCTCAGAGGATCACAACTGAATTCATATCTTGCTGCTCAGTCAGAATCTTATCAACCTGGAGTCCCAGTCTCTGTCACAATCATATAATATATAATATATATATCATTAATAATAATGATATATAATCATATATGTGATGTTTAAGCCTATTGGCAGACATCCATTTAAAGTCCATCCGTGAAGCCAATGGCATAAAGGGCCTTTTTTTCATATCCACTAATGTTTCTCATATTGCACACTGATAAAGCCTACTTTTACTTTTATACTTTGGGGAAATTCCCAAGCCTGTACTTTGTAACTTTTACTTGAGTAAAGAAGTTAAATCAGTACTTCTACTTTTACCAGAGTATTTTTTAACACAAGTATCTGTACTTCTACTTGAGTACGGGAAGTGAGTACTTTTGCCATCTCCACGTGTGGAAGCACCAAAAACACAAACAATTTTTTTTTTTTATGAGCACTTTAAAAACACACACCTTAAAGTTGAGCATCACATGACTCCAAAACAAGTACAGTTACATACAGCAAGCCAGTTTTATATTACAAACACAAAGTGTATTGCAATGCACGCAAAACATCAATACATTTTTTTTTAGACATTCAAATGGTAGATTCAGAATTTGGTGTGAAAAGAATGAGAATATAGATTAAATTCCATTCAATTCAATTTTATTTATAGTATCAAATCACAACAAGAGTTATCTCAAGACACTTTACAGATAGAGTAGGTCTAGACCACACTCCAGAATCCACAAGGACCCAACAGTTCCAGTAGTTTCCTACTGTGCAAGCAACACTGCGACAGTGGCGAGGAAAAACTTCCTTTTAGCCAGAAACCTCGGTCAGACCCAAACTCTTGGTAGGCGGTGTCTGACAGGCCAGTTGGGATTAGAATGAAGAGTTTGTTTGTAGTAGTTCTTTGTAACATAGCAGGGCACTGTGCAGCGTTACAAGGCACAGCAGGACGTAGCTGGGCACCGCAGAGCGTAGCCGGATGTAACATGGCATCGCAGGATGTGTAGTGGGACCATGGACAGCTGCTACCCTGATTTTTGGCGCCTCCCTGATACGAGGAAACATGCTGGGGGGAAAAGAACATAAGGACTCCGGGGAATGACTCCCTGGAGCTAGGTTAGTAACAGGCATTTCTGGGACATGGATGCACACAAATGGAAAGATAGAAAGATAGATGAGAGAGGAGCTCAGTGTGTCAAAGGAAGTCCCCCAGCAGTCCAAAACCACTACAGTATAACTAAGAGAGGCAGGGTAAAGAGAGGAGCCTGGTTGGGCGAGAACTCTCCCTAACCGGATCCCATCCCTCTGTCTAGAGGAGATGGGAAGAGATCCATCATGCCTTGTTACCACTGTGTCCAACTTATGTTTACCTATTGCATTTGGCTGCAAAAGTGATCGCAGTAACATGAATGTGGGTCTTTAGAGTAAACTGCCTGAAGTACACCCCTTTTCCCTGTCCCAACATATCCTGTAAAAGAAACAAAGAAAAAAACAGAATTGTTTGTACTGACCCGTGACCAATACACTCAAAATGTGGTCTATGTGTAGTTATGACACAAAACCTATACCATCCAGTGGTCATTGTACAATGGCAACACTTCAATTTGTATCAATCATTTTTTGGCACTGGATCAGTTCGCAGCTGAGTGTAAAGCGGCTCGGATGAGGATAAACACCTCTAAATCTGAGGCCATGGTTCTCAGCAGGAAGACAATGGAGTGCCTTCTTCAGGTAGGGAATGAGTTTTTACCCCAAGGGAAGGAGTGTAAATACCTTGGGGTCTTGTTTGCGGGTGAAGGAACCTTGGAGCAGGAGATTGGTCAGAGAATCGGAGCAGCGGGTGCGGTATTCCATTTATCGCACCGTTGTGACAAAAAAGAAGCTGAGCTAGAAGGCAAAGCTCTCAATTTACCTTTGCGTCAAAAGGAGCCAGTGGAGGTGGTTTGGGCATCTGGTAAGGATACCTCCTGGGCGCCTCCCTAGGGAGATGTTCCAGGCACCTCCAGCGGAGTGGAGGCTTTGAGGAGGACCCAAGACTAGGTGGAGACGTTATATCTGCAACCTGGCCTTGGATTATTCTTACTCTATGTTAGATTTAAATACATTTATTAACTTTACAACCACTATTGTGGCACTGCATTTTGTTGTACTTAATTCCAGTTAAATTGCATTCATTGTTTACTACAGTCATGAGGTGATACCTAAATATACTTGTATTATATAGTCAGTTATTTCAATAAAACATGAGATATTAAATATCACATTGCATGTTTCCCAAAATAAATACCTGCATGTTTAACTTTGTCCGCTTTATGGCTCTTTAATTAAGGGACCAGTTTACAGAAGTCTCATTTCTTTTCACAAAGAGGACACTTGAACTGTGAAGGTGTAGGGATAAAAGCAAACATGAAAGAGCATCAAGAGACATGGAAGAGAGAGACTGCAGATGAAACTAAATGGAAAGTATGGCAGAGAACAAACTGTTTATTTGTCAAAGAGAGATGGGACTGACAGAGGGGAAGTCCCATCCCATCACTGACTCAGGGGGAAGTTATATAGTCCTCTTATGGGAGATGCAGATATGGCCCTCTGCAAAGCATCAAAAGCACCCACAACTGACTGACTTATTGTACACAAAGAAGGCTTTGGTTGACTTAGCTTGGATTAGAACAGCTTTCAATTATCGGGACTGTTGTGCTGACGTTTGGCCTACACAACACCCTGCGGTCCACAGCAGAATACAGGAACTTATGTTCAACAGCCAAAACTCAGTCCCGGCTGAATTATGCTTGATCCATTGCTTCTTATTGTCAACAACATTAAGAACAATGTTTACTCCAGTAGTAGCAGTTTGCAGACTGAATAATAAAGGCAAGTGAAATATTAAGTGTAAGACTAGACTCATGTATGATTTAACATACTGTAGCAATGGTTCCATCCGTTTTAGGCCTTGAATTTATATGTTCAAAGGCAAAAAGTAAATGTTGACACACTTCTGAGTGGGTGAGTATGTTCAGAAAGAATGCTTAATGTATTCCAACCTATAAAGTAGTCATTTGAGGTTGAGAAGAAAGGCACATCTCAAAGTTCTGGGTTTGGTTCTCTGCAGCAAGCAAATAAAACAATAGAGAAACTCATAGAATGAAGAATTAATTAATCTCCAACACACACCAGAGAAGTTCCGATCAACCACAGTTTTCCTTTAATTCTTTTCTGCTGTAGGTAAAAAATACAAACAAAAGACACATTGCTGGTGATTTTTCTTATATGCCAATGTAAATGCTTTGAGCACTACAAATTACAAATTTAAATTATTTGTATTGGGTCCGAGGTAGTCTCACATTGCTAGACCACAGCGTCATCGAATAAGGTCTGGATACACCACAGATACATTCTGGGATAGGGAAAAAAATGGGTTTTGGATTTCTTTAAACCAATTACAATCGTCTTCGGTCACACAGCGAAGGTGGCTCTGCCAAAAAGTCTCAGGAAGGAACTGGTTTTGGTGTAACATTTGCACCCCGAAATATATTAAAAACACATACATTTTTACAATCATTCCTCGAAAGAACCAAGTGGGCCCACCTTGTTGCACGTTCCAAACTTTCTTTAAAACTTGCCATGCAGCATGCAGCAAAGGGCCGCAGGCTGGATTTGAACCCGGGCCGGCTGCGTCAAGGAGTAAGCCTCTACATATGGGCACTCGCTCTACCAACTGAGCTATCTGGGTGCCCGAGCTTTGTTGTTTTTTCCCAAAACAAACGTTTTAGAATGCCAACACAGAGAGAGAAAGATGAGGCGATTATCCTGGACAGAGATGGCAAAAGTACTCACTTTCCGTACTTAAGTAGAAGTACAGATACTTGTGTTAAAAGATACTCTGGTAAAAGTGGAGGTACTGATTAAACTTCTTTACTCAAGTAAAAGTAACAAAGTACAGGCTTGGAAATTTACTTAAAGTATAAAAGTAAAAGTAGCCTTGCGAAAGCTACCTGGAGCACACAGACGTTACTAGAGAGATGCTGAGGGACAACAGTGGACATGGAGGACACGTCTTTATATGGCAATGGTTACATTTTAAATGGATGTCTGGCAACAACTAAAACATAACATATATGATTATTATGACAGAGACTGGGACTCCAGGTTAATAAGATTCTGACTTATTAGCAAGATATTAATTCAGTTGTGATTCTGTGAGAAGTAACAGATCCAGTTTCTATTTTTAATCTTTCCCCCTAACATAAAAATGAATCTACATTTATGTGTGTGCTCAAATATGGCTTCTGGAAATAAAATAAAGGATTAAAATATGAATGACTAAACAGATATTAATGAAGAAGTTCCCCAGCACATTGGCCAGGAGTCCTTCTTGATGTCTACTGTCTCAAACATCTCTCTCAGATAAGGCTGAGGATGATGGGAATGTCTTGCTGTTTTCTTCATTTCCAATCATGTTGCCCTCCATACTACTATGTTCTAACGTTAACACCATCCATACTACTATGTGCTAACGTTAACACCATCCATACTACTATGTGCTAACGTTAACTCCATCCATACTACTATGTGCTAACGTTAACACCATCCATACTACTATGTGCTAACGTTAGCGCCATCAAGCCTCAATGATTTGCTGTGAATTAATGCAGAATGCTGAATCTGTTGAGTTGTCTTAGTCGTGCGTCAAATGCAACGCACAGTAGATATAGTGCCATCTATTTAGATTGAATATGGTATTGATGACGTAAACAATTATAAGGATAACTCCAGTGAAATGATTTGAAAGTTGAGAACTAGATTAGGACTGGATTAAACCTGATTCTGGTGTCCAGTTTGGCCCCAGGTGTGTCTGTTAAAACACAGACTGAGACAAGTTCTTTCTAGCTAAATTTCCATCCACTTGTCAATTGAATCACAGTATCTGAAAAAAAAAAACTCATGCGAATAAAGCTGGTGAAACTGTTGATGCTTCATTAAGATCAACGGGAAACCTAGCTAAAAGGTGAAGACCACACCAAACCCACTAGCTAAAAGGTGAAGAACACACCAAAACCACTAGCTAACTTACTTTAAATGTGAAGAACTATAGACCAATAACAGGCTTAAGTGAACTGACAACATGAGTTATACGACTTACAGTTCTCAAAGAGGCAGACACACAATCTCAGCTGGTTATCCTCCAGACAGCTTGTCTCTTTTTGCTTTCTCTCACTTTTCTCTCCGTGTAGCGTACGCACCCGCTCGCGGTGTGTGGCGCGTGTCCGCGCTATTGTCATGAAAACCTCTTGTAAAAACTAAAGTAACGAGCCAATTTGGTAGGAGTAGAAAGTACCGATATTTGTGTTAAAATGTAAGGAGTAGAAGTAAAAAGTCGCCACAAAAATAAATAGTAAAGTAAAGTAGAAATATCAGAAAAATCTACTTGAGTACAGTAACGAAGTATTTGTACTTCGTTACTTCCCATCTCTGATCCTGGAAATGTACTTCTGTTGATCCAGACTGATGTGAGGCAGACATCTCAAAGACAGAAGCAGTTTAAATGGCTGGATATTGTGCTTGTATCCTACCAGGGTAATCAACATTTTAGCTTGGTCAACAGCAGCAATGCCTCCACCATTCAGCTCTCCTAAATGCTCTCGAAGAGCCTTCACACTAGTGAAGTGTGATGCACATGAGCAGGGGCGGTTCTAGGAAAACATTTCCAGGGGGGCCAAGGTGGGGCCATTGTTTTTTCACAGGGGCACAGAAAGAAGAATGGAAAAAAAATGACGATCTTTTTTTAAACAACTTTTTTGTTTATTTAGAGCACCAATGAAACAAAAATTTCGATTCAAAATATTTCACATATAACACATGAGAACAATAAACCTTCACAAACCTGTACAGTAACATTTAGGAGACTAACAGTCAAATTTTCATTTCAGTAATCTCTCATGCTTGTGCACTGGCAATACCAAATCCTGCAACATTACAATAATAGTATTCTGCGTTTGTGGTTTTGTGCAAAATAGTCCACAAATGCATCAAGATCCAAAGCCTTTGCCCTTCTGGATTCAATAGTTAGCATCCCTAAACTGCTGAGACGTTCATCTTTTATAGTGGACCTGAGGTAAGTTTTCACAAATTTTAGTTTGGAAAAACTCCTCTCACAGGTGGCAGAACTCACTGGGATTGCAACAGCAATTTTGCACAGTTTAAAAAGCTCGCAGAATACGTCTTTGTATGGCTCAATGAAACGGATCAACTCCACTGTATTAGAAGGGTTTCCAATCTCGTGGCTCTTTAGTTTTCTTTCTAAAAGTCTCCTGAACTGATGGAGTTCAGGTCCCAGATCCTCAATATTGGCATCATAAAGATGTTAGTCTGTGTTTAACAGCTGCATCGTGATTTGCAACTGTTTCAAGAATTTCCCTGAAATTTCCTCTGTTAGTTGATTCCTCAGACTCATCATGTCCTCTCTGTGCTATGTTTTGTCTAGCTGTGAGCAACATTACTTCCCCAATTGTTTTAATATACTCACGGTTTTCTTTTACTTGTTTACTGTGTTCCTGGTTAAGGGTATTTTCCAATGTTGTATTAGATTTCACAGCCCTTTGGTAGTCCTTCCATGCTATCATTGCTTGCTTATGTCTGTCGGATTTTGCATGTACTGAAAACCCTCCCTCTCTTTCAGTTGCTTTTTTCCAATTCCTAAAGCCTGATGGTGAGTCAAACACACTGCCAGAAATACTTGGTGGGCTGAAATGTCTGCAGGCATAGCAATATGCAGAATCCATAATTGCAGAATATTCCACCCAAGGATGACTTTCATACCAGCTTGCCTGGAAGCTGCGTCTTCTGTCCGCCATAACTGTGGTTGGAAACATCTTTAAATTAGGCTGCACTGGTTGATCATCCTTGCACTTACTGATATCTGAAAAGAAATGAATGAAAACATGAGGGTGTAACCGAGAGCATTAGTGGATTCATTCGCTTGTTATTGTATATATTTATTCATTATAATACATGAAGATCATACTGAAAAAAGATAACAAAAATTAAGTCATTTTTTGAAATTATTGTATTTGTGCTTGATTTGAACAGGTAAATAATATCTGCCAATGAGAAAGATTTTTGCTCCTAGAATAGTAAAAAATAATCTCTTTCTCTCTCTAAAGTTTCAGATGCACTTTACAGGCACT